>NC_077234.1:254397157-254646972 GCF_027887165.1 Monodelphis domestica
CAGATTTTCAACTGATATTTAGACATGTTATTGAAGAAAGATTCCTATTTGATTGTTTTTTTTGAATAGATTCCATTTTTTCTCTAAGAACACCATCATTTCATCTATAAATTACAATAATTTTGTTTATTCTTATCTAAAGTTTGTGCTTTAGTTTCTTTATTTTAACTAGTTGCTGCCACTGACATTTTTAGAATTATATCAAGTAACATTGAGAGAAAGTATCTCTGCATTATTCCTTTATTTATTAAAGTTTATGCTTTCCCATGCAAATAATGCTTACTTTTATCTTTAGAGATATACTTTTCACTTACTTTAAGGTGACTTTATGTTTATACTTTTAGTCTTTTAACATAAATTTGTATTTATTTTTTGTCAATTTTTTTCTGTATCAATTGATAGAATTTTGTTGTTTAAGTTGAGTCTTCATTATAACTAAATGTTTATTGTTTTCCAAATGCTGAAATATACTTTCATCTGTGGTAGAAACTTATTTTGATTTTGGTGAATATCTTAAAATTAATATTTATTAACATATTAATTATGTGAGTATTTTATTTTAAAATTTGACATCTCTATTCATTATTGATATTAATTTTTATTATTTTCTTTGCTTTGTAATTATCTGATTTAAGTATTAAAGCTATATTTATTCACAAACTGAGTGGTTTGTTGGATTCTTGATTTAAAAAAAATATCTGTGTTCAATAGATATTAATTATTCTTTAAGAGTATCATAGAATAGTCTAAATCCAAATGGATTAGGTTTATTTTGTTTGGTTTTCCTTTGAAAGTCAAATAAACTTGGTTCAGTTTTATTTAGAGTCCATTTTTTTAGGTTGTATAATTCATGTTCTGGTAATTTGATTGAGAAGTTCATTCTTTAGAAAGCCATCGTGTTGAATCTTACTGGAAGCTAGAGAAGTTAGGACACAGAAGTTGAGGAAGTTCCATCTAGGTATAAGGGGAAATGAGTGCAAAGGCACTAGTTTGAGTGTCTTGTATGAGGAATCAAATATATGTCACTGTCACTACATTCTAGAGTATGGGAAGGAGAGTAGTGTAAGAAAAGCAACGAGGACAGGAGGGGCCCACTTTTGAAAGTTTTTAAATGCCAAAGAGGGAAAATGGTATTTGATATTGGAGATATAAGGTCTTCTAATGTTTTTGCTTTTTCTCCTCTTCTACTGAGTTTTCCTATACTTCAGCACTTTTAATTTACAAATGATTATCCTCTCAGAGATTTGACTTTTTTGGAGAGAATCTTATTCTACTTTTTGTGAGTTTTTAAAAAATCAACATTGAATGACCAAATTTGAAATGTCATACAGATCATTGCCACTGCTTAATGATTTCTGGTGAGTTCACAGCACTCTTTAAAAAATCAAATAATATTGCCTCATTTCCCTCCATACTCTATTTTTTGTTAGCTTTGATTTCTTTTCAAGGTTGTACTCATTTTCTTTGGAATTTATGATACTTATTGGTTTATCTGATTTGGGTCTTTATATGTTTATGTATTTATATTTATAAATCAATGATATATGAGACCTTGATTTTAATAACTTTATAGGGGGGAAGGTACAGAACATTTTTGTAATAATCTTTTAAAAAACAAAATGCCACATCCAATACCCATATGAACACATGAAAAATCAAATATTTTCCTTCTTTATTTCTATTCCCACAGTTCTTTCTCTTAATGTGGATAGCATTCCTTCTCACATAAGTCCCTTAGGATTGTTCTGGATCACTGCATTGTTATCAGTTGTAAAGTCAATTATGTATGATCCTCCCACAATGTTTCAGTCTCTGTGTACAATATTCTCCTGGTTCTGTATATTTCACTGCACATCAGTTCATGGAGGTCTTTCCAGCTCGTATGGAAATCAAGTAGTTTATCATTCCTTATAACACAGTAGTATTCCATCACCATCATATACCACAATGTGTTCATCCATTCCCCAATCAAGATACACCCCCTCATTTTCCAAATTTTTGCCACCACAAAGAGAGGGACTAAATAGGGTCTTGTAAGCTGTCAAAAAGCAAATAGACATTCTTCCTCCACTTCATTTTTTCTACTTGAACAGAGAAGACAAATTCCTTTGAATGATTCTAAATTTCTTCCAGGAGGACCAAACTGAATTAGGGCTTGCAATAATCACAATATAATCCCAAAATAGGAACATTCACATCATCAACCTCGCCCACCAATAAAATTCCTTCTTTACTTAGATCAGCATTGGTGAAGTATTGGCACACATGCCAGGGGCAACATGGGGGAGCTGCTCTGTTCCCCCTCTTCCCAGCACCAGACGACATTTTTGCATGCCTTCCATCTCTGTCAAACCATTCAAAGTTAGGACTTCCTCTATCCCCTCTTTGTGGTAAAGCAGGTGGCTCACAGGCAGCTTGAAGTTGCAGTTGGGGCATGAGAACTCAAAAACCTTCAGCAATGCTGATCTAGATGTTGTATTTCTTGATCACAGTGTAAAATATGTAAAGGGAGTATTTATCTCCCTGATTTTACCTCATTTAATGTTTCTTATAAAAATACCATTAATTAGACTTATTTTAGTAACATTATGCAAGGAATTCTAGAAAATATTAATATTTGGATGGAAGATACCCAAATGCAAAAGAACCTTGATTTCATTTTATTATATTAAATTCATTTTTCATATCAACAAATATGTGATATAAAATCTTATATTTTTGCATCTTTCAGTTTATTGTGTAACAGTAAAGATACAGTTCATTATTGATTATCATGTGTATAAAAGCCTACTGATTCCCTACAGCTATCTCCATCAATAACATCATTTATTCACATGTACATGGCTTCTCATTTTTTCTTTTTTAGTTTTTTTTCCAGATTACATGTTAATATGTTTTAAAAAATTAAAAACCTTTACCTTCTGTCTTTGAATCAACACTATGTATCAAGGCAGAAGAGTGGTAAGGGCTAGGCAATGGGGCTTAAGTGACTTTCCTAGGGTCACACAGCTAGGAAATGTCTGAGGCCAGATTTTCACCCAGGGTCTCCCTTCTCTGGGTATGGTTCTCAATTCACTGAGCCACCTAGCTGCCCCCTCAATAAAAAATTAATAATAATTTTATGCTATTTTTCCATCCATATTTCCTCCCTCCCCCTTCCCTTAGATGACAAGTAAATGCTATAGGTTGTACATGTATGCATACAATACATATTCTGAGGTTCATGATATTGTCTAACAAGTGATACATCACTTACATTAGAGTAAAATTCATGGAAGAAGTAAAATGAAGAATAGAATGCTTTAATCTGCATTCAAAATCCATCAATTCCTTCTATGGTGGAAGACAGATTTTTGTTGTTGTTTTAATCCTAAATCCCTTGGAATTGTTCTGAATCCTTACATTAATGACAATACTTAAGTTGTTCACAATTAATCACCATACATTATTGTTATTATGTATAACATTTTTCTGGTTCTGCTCACTTCACTTTATATCAGTTCATATAAATTCTTCCAGGTTTTTAGTGATCATCTTGTTTGTCATTTTTTTATGTCAAAATATTATTCTATTACAATGATAAACCACAACTTCTTATCATTCCCCAATAGACTCATCATTTATATGTATTTATAAGTATTGTTATAAGTAAGAGAGCACATGAGGTGGGTTTGCAAGGAGATGAAGATACAGAGAAAAGATTCTAGAATGTGGGGGAGGAAGTGTGAGAAAGTTAACTAAGGCTGGAGCTGGGGTCCTTCTCTGGTTTTGACCTGGAGGGACTGGTTGCTTTCCCTTGGTAGCTGTTTCTACTTTGTCTTTCCCATCCTAACTGCTTACCTGTTGGCTTGTTGTCATCTACTGAGCTTCCTGATGTGATCCTGAAACATTTGGGCCATCTATCTTTAAAATTGGGTCTGCGGTCCTTCTGCATCTGGAACCTTTCCCTGAGCCCTGTCCTGCCAAATAGCCCAAACTCACTAGCTCTATTATCATTGTGGTGGTGTGGGGGCAATTGTTTCATCTATACTAGGGACTGGAGTCTTTAGAGAGATAGGTAAGAATTAGGTTAGCCCAAAATCTGTGAAGACTCTCAATGACAAGACATTTAGATCTGGGGAAGGTTTAGGTTGTTGTTATTAGCTTAGAATTATTCAAATCCCCATTTTTACCTTTCCTTGTCATAATAAATACAACATCCATCTCTGTTATATAGTAGTCTATGTTTGTTACCTCAGGACAGGCTCTGCATGGATTGGGTCTGTTAGCCTGTCAGGCTACAGTCAACCTACTGACACTGCCTTCCCAAATCAGTTAAATCTTCTGATACTGGCCCTATATGAACCAAATAACATTTTGGTGGATGATACATGCAACTCTGCTCTAGGTCTTATATGCAGGAAAAACAAAGCTATGGGAAGAATATCTGGCCATTTTAGATGAGTTTCAGCACAAATTTCCCTCACCATAGTCTTGAATTCCCTGTTTAAGCACTCCACTTGACCTGAACTTTGTGGATGATAAGGAGCATGAAACTTAGGTGTTATTCCTAGATTCTCATAGACTATTTCCAGAATATGTTGAGTAAAATGAGATCCTCTGAGTCTATGGTAATTAGAACACCAAATACAGGAACAATCTCCCTAAGCAACACTTTCATCACAAAGCCAGCTGTATTTGTAGATGGAAATGCTTCAGGGCATTTTGTTAAACAGTCAACAATTACAAGACAAAATTTGAGTCTTCCAGCTTTTGGCATGCTTATATAATCTATTTAGTAGTAGTAGTAGTCTCTCGGTAACCGAGGATGACGATTGTCTTTGTGCGTTTTCATCTATGGTGTATAGATGAGTGTGCACAAAGACACTTGTGCGTGAAGGAGATTTAAGTGGAAAAGTCGATGCACAGAGACAGTCCCACTCTCTCGGCGTTGGAAGCCTGGGTCCAGTGGCAAGAAAAGTCGTTATACCTGGAGACTTCCTCAGCTGCATTGGATGGCCATGTTGTCTTTTGTGCTCCAACATGCCCTGAGCACTCCACAGTGCTTTGCTGCGTCGCCCTCTCAGCCATTGAACCTTCTTCTTGGTTTCTTCCGCCTGTTCTGCTGAAGCAGTCTTCACATGCTGGGTGAGCAAAGCCCTGGTTCACCAGGGGTCGACGTCAACCCGATGGCTACCCTCACAAGGTTTGGCCGGCCTGTCAAAGCCATTGGCCGGGGTGTGGCTGCTGCTGCATGCTAGCAGCTACTGGGAGCCACAAGTGAGAGCTGGGTGTCAGGTGAGGGTCAGAGGCTGGAGAGCTGCCCTAGGAGGGCACGACAAGCCCTCCATGCCAGAGATACTACCCCTCCCTGAACACCCCATAAACCCCATAATCTATTTGCAAACTCTCAAATGGACAGTATGCCAAAGATCTGGCACCTAAGCCTTTCTTTCCGAATGCACCTTGATTGAACTTTTGGCAAACAGAACAGCTACTACAGAAGCTATTTCAACAGCACTAATTTCCACTGCTACCTATAATCTCTTGACAGAATCCACAACAGCATGTGTACCAAAATGCCCTTTTTTTGTGAATGGCTTGATGCAAATAGGTATAAAAATATTTTGGTAAGAGCCATTTCCCAGTGTCTGCAACCCATATACCATGTTCTTTCCTAGCTCCAAATTTCTCCTTCCATGTTTGAATCTCTGAGTCTACATAAGCTTGTTGTAAATCATCAGACTCAATAGTGGAAAGATTCATTATATACTCTGGAGCATTTTGGGCTGCATACTTTGCAGTTACATCATCTCTATGATTTCCTTTAGACACTGAGTCTTTATCACAAGTATGACTTATGCAATGGATCACAGTCATCTCTTTTGGCTTCTGGAGAGCATCCAGCAACTCAGTTATTATTTCTGCTTGTGCAATTGGTTTTCCTGATGCAATGATAAAACCATATTGTTTCCACATTTTCCCTATTGCATGACACACTGAAAAAGCATACCAAGAGTCTGTATAGATATTATCACTTTTTCCATTAGCCAGAAGACAAGCTTGCTTCAATGGTATTATCTCTGTTCCCTAAGGACTAATATTTACAGGTAATGATCCAAACCACAGTGTCTCAAATTTTGTGACCACTGCAGTCTCAGTATAACAAATACCATTTCACAAATATAAAGAACCATCAGTGAACAAAACCAAGTCTGGATTTTCAATAGGGGTGTCTTTCAAATACATCCTAGGCATGCCTACCAAATCAACTATTTCCACACACTCATGTAATGGCTCTCCATGTTTTGGTAGATCAGGAAGAAGTGTAGCTAGATTTAATAAATTAAATCTCTTCAACTGGATGTTCTCATTACCCAGGAAGATAATTTCATACTTAGAAATTCTTTGATCTGAATAAGCTTGAGTACAAAATTTTCTCATTAATGCTTCTATTTGATGTGAACAGTATACAGTCAATGGACATCCCAAAACTAAATCTGCTGACTTCTGGACTAACACAGCAGCAACAGCTACCCACCTTAGACAAGTTACAGTATCTGCAGCTATGGGATCAAGCTGACAACTATAATACACAATAGAATGATAGCTTTGTCCCAAAGCCTGTGCTAATAGTCCAGAAGCAATTCCTTTGGTCTCATAAACAAACAATTGGAATGGTTTTGTATAGTCTGGGATACCCGAAGCCAGAGCAGATAAATGGCTTCCTTAAGTGGAGCAAGAGCTTACAGATGTTCAGGCTTAAGTTTCAGAGATTCAGGTTCTGTGAACCTGGTCAAATCAGTTAGACACTTGGTTATCTGACTGAGTTATCCATTGTCTACAGAACCCAGTTGTTCCAATAACTGCTCTGAGCTACTTCTTTGTTTCTGGAGCAGTCATCTTCTAAATATCAGTTATTCTTGTTTGCATGATACTCCTTGAATCCTCTGATAACACAATACCTAGATATTACATTCTAGGCAAAACCCAATGTAATTTTGCCTTGGAGATCTTATGCCCACGCTTATATAATTCCAACAAAAAAATCCTGTTATCTGTAAGACATACTTTTGCATTTGGGGACACAAAGAGAATATTGTCCACAAAATATACCAGTTTGCTCTCTTTGAATGTTATACTTTTAAGGTCTCTATTTAAAATTTTCAAACATTTGCTAGGTGAATACGAGAACACTTGAGGCAAACAAGTCCAGGTCCTCTGTGTCTTTTCCCAAGAAAAAGCAAAGATCTTTAGGGAATCCTCATGAATAGAAATTGAGAAAAAAGCTGAGCATAAGTCTACCACAGTTAAATATCTTTTCTCACTTGGAATGGAAGAAATTATAGCAACTAGACTTGGTACAGCAGGATGAGTTTTGATCATATAATCAGTGACAGCTCAAATCCTTGATAAAATGATACACATGTTTTCCATTTCTCATCTAGCTTTGGCTTTTTAATAGGAAGAATTGGTGTATTAAATTCTGAGAAGCAAGGTATTATGACCATTTGTTGGATTAGGGATTTTATAATTGGTCTTTTCCCCTCATTTGCTCCTTTAGTCAAATGATATTGAGGTACACAAGGAACTGGTCCTCTCTTGGTCCTTACCCTGACTAGAGAAACTGATTTTAAAAATCACACATCTGTATAACACTTTGACCAGAGATGCTTAGGGATGTCATCAGATATTGGATAAACTGAACCTGATTTACCCTCTGTACTCACTGAATTTAAGAAAAGGAATGGAAAGGCTTTCAAAGACACTTCTGGAACCTGTAATGAAATTTCTCTAGTTGGAGTACAGTGGATAATTGCCCTCAATTTACATAATAAAACCCTTCATAAGAGATACATTGGAAAACATGGCATACAAAGAAAAGCAAGCTCTACAGTTAATGGACCCAAAGAAACCATCTTTGGTTGCAATTTGGCTACTCTTTGTTGTCTTCCTGTAGCTTCCACTATTTACATTGTATAAACAGCTCTACTATTTCCAGGAGGAGTTTGTAACACTGACTTGTTTGCACCAGTATCAACCAGAAGATCACAGATCTGGTCTTTAATAGTCACAGACACATGTGGTTCTGTGCTATTTGGTTTTTGGAATGTTTCCCAACACCAGAGCTAACACAGTGACATCAGTACAAAGCTCAGTCATCAGGAGATGTCCATCCAAGCACACATCTGTTTGAATTGCATAACTTTGCCAGGATTTTACATCTTTATTGCCATCATGAGATTTAACACCACTCTCATTGGTCCCCTTAATTTCTACATCAGTTCCATTGTTATCTGTATTCATTTTACATTCTCTATTATTTTCCATTATTACATAATCCTTAGAATTTTCAATTATTATTACATCACAATTTTCTTTTAGTTATTAATTTTTAGGCAAATAGGTTTTATTTTATAGTTCATAAAGCACTGGACTTGAAGGCACAATCTAAGTATTAATTCTACCTCAGTCACTAACTAATTATAAAATCCTGGGCAAGTCCCTTAAATTCTTTTAGCTCTATCTTTCTCATTTCTAAAATGGGGATAATAATAGCACCTCCTTCTCCTTCCTGGATATTTGTAAATATCTAACTGGTAATGTATGTAAAAGAGTTTGCAAACTTTACAAATTCACATTATTAACAGATATTATTTTTCTCTGTCAGATTTTTTCATTATTAAAAAATTAATATGTCTCTTACATTTTCCTTTCTTCATATAGCCAGAATATCAATCCTCAAAATTCTTATACTGACACATTAATTTATGCATAGGACTAACTGGCTAATTTTCCTGTCTGCTCTCTTTAAAATTATTGTTGCTTCTTCTATTAGCATCACAGGGACTGTGAAGTTAAGCTGCAAAAATGGAGCTTCTATCTTTAATGGGAAAAATGTTTTACTTTTTGGTAAATTAAATCTTTTCCATTTTCTTTTTTTTTATTCCTTATTCTATTTTCATCCTTGAATGCTCTAAGGACACTGTAACTTATTTGGATATCTTGACATGATCTCTTTAAACTGTTTCTTATCCTCTGTTATTTCACTCTGATTTGAGATAACTTTCCATAGTTTTTTTTTATGAAATTTTATATGTAAGCTTATTCTTGATCCCAGTGTTGCCTTTGATAGCAACTTAATTCTTTTTTGCAAATTCATACCAATATGAGGATTTTTTTTCTTGTAAGACCATAGCTATGGTGCACAGAGAGATAACATGAATTCCCGTGTCAATAGGATTTTTTACTTTATTTTGTGGTAGTCATTTCACTTCTTTGAGTCTGTTCCTTTTCTGGACTATTTCTCTTGAGTCATATTAAATTTTTACATATCTCTACTATTCTTTTTCTTGCTTCTTTTTGATTGCTCTCTAGATTATTTAGCTTAGAAAATATCCATAAGCAGTCTTCCCCCTTAACCATTTAGTTTAAAACATTTGGATTATATTTGTAAGACATTGGACAAATTTATATATGAAAAAAACTTTTTTACTTATGGTATCACACTTTAGGTCTTCTTCATGTACCCATATTGAGCTCATACTGATATATGGTATGAGATGTTAGTCTGTCCCAGTTTCTCCCATATAATTTTCTAATTTCCTAAAAGTTTTTTTTTAATATTATTTTATTTGGTCGTTTTCATACATTATTCACTGGAAACAAAGATCGTTTTCTTTTTCTCCCCTCCCCTTCCCCCCCCCCCCCCCCCGCCTTTCCCTCTCCCATAGCCGACGCAGGATTCCACTGGTTATCACATGTGTTCTTGACTCGAACCCATTTCCCTGTTGTTGGAGTTTGCATTATAGTGTTCATTTAGAGTCTCTCCTCAGTCTTATCTCCTCCAACCCTGTAGTCAAGCAGTTGCTTTTCAGCGGTGTTTTTATTCCCACAGTTTATCCTCTGCTTGTGGGTAGTATTTTTTTTTTAGATCCCTGCAGATTGTTCAGGGAAATTGCATTGATACTAATGGAGAAGTCCATCACCTTCGATTGTACCACAATGTATCAGTCTCTGTGTATAATATTTTCCTGGTTCTGCTCCTTTCGCTCTGCATCACTTCCTGGAGGTTGTTCCAGTCTCCAAGGAATTCCTCCACTTTATTATTCCTTTTAGCACAATAGTATTCCATCACCAACATATACCACAATTTGTTCAGCCATTCCCCAATTGAAGGGCATCCCCTCATTTTCCAATTTTTGGCCACCACAAAGAGCGCAGCTATGAATATTTTTGTACAAGTCTTTTTGTCCATTATCTCTTTGGGGTACAAGCCCAGCAGTGCTATGGCTGGATCAAAGGGCAGACAGTCTTTCATCGCCCTTTGGACATAGTTCCAAATTGCCCTCCAGAATGGTTGGATCAATTCACAACTCCACCAGCAATGAATTAATGTCCCTACTTTGCCTCATCCCCTCCAGCATTCTTTACTTTCCTTTGCTGTCATGTTAGCCAATCTGCTAGGTGTGAGGTGATACCTCAGAGTTGTTTTGATTTGCATCTCTCTGATTATAAGAGATGTAGAGCACTTTTTCATGTGCTTATTAATACTTTTGATTTCTTTGGCTGAGAATTGCCTGTTCATGTCCCTTGCCCATTTGTCAATTGGAGAATGGCTTGATTTTTTGTACAATTGATTTAGTTCTTTATAAATTTTAGTAATTAAACCTTTGTCAGAGGTTTTTATGAAGATTGTTTCCCAATTTGTTGTTTTCCTTCTGATTTTGGTTACATTGGTTTTGTTTGTACAAAAACTTTTTAATTTGATGTAATCCAGATTATTTATTTTGCATTTTGTAACTCTTTCTAATTCTTGCTTGGTTTTGAAGTATTTCCCTTCCCAAAGGTCTGACATGTATACTATTCTGTGTTCGCCTAATTTTCTTATAGTTTCCTTCTTTATGTTCAAATCATTCATCCATTTTGAATTTATCTTGGTGTAGGGTGTGAGGTGTTGATCTAAGCCTAATCTTTCCCATACTGTCCTCCAATTTTCCCAACAGTTTTTATGAAATAGTGGATTTTTGTCCTAGAAGCTGGGATCTTTGGGTTTGTCATATACTGTCTTGCTGAGGTTGCTTGCCCCCAGTCTATTCCACTGATCCTCCTTTCTGTCTCTTAGCCAGTACCAAATTGTTTTGATGACCGCTGCTTTGTAATATAGTCTGAGATCTGGGACTGCAAGACCCCCTTCCTTTGTATTTTTTTTTCATTAATTCCCTGGATATCCTTGATCTTTTGTTCTTCCAAATGAACTTTGTTATGTTTTTTTCTAAATCAGTAAAAAAAATTTTTGGAAGTTCCATGGGTATGGCACTAAATAGATAGATGAGTTTGGGTAGGATGGTCATTTTTATTATATTGGCTCGTCCTACCCATGAGCAGTTAATGTTCTTCCAATTGTTCAAGTCTAGTTTTAGTTGTGTGGAAAGTGTTTTGTAGTTGTGTTCATATAGATGCTGTGTTTGTCTCGGGAGGTAGATTCCTAAGTATTTTATTTTGTCTTGGGTAATTTTGAATGGGATTTCTCTTTCTAGTTCTTGCTGCTGAGCTGTGTTGGAATTATATAGAAATGCTGATGACTTATGTGGGTTTATTTTGTATCCTGCAACTTTGCTAAAGTTCTTGATTATTTCCACTAGCTTTTTGGTTGAATCTCTAGGATTCTTTAAGTAGACCATCATGTCATCTGCAAAGAGCGATAATTTGGTCTCCTCCTTGCCTATTTTGATGCCTTCAATTTCTTTTTCTTCTCTAATTGCTACTGCTAGTGTTTCTAATACAATGTCAAATAATAGAGGTGATAATGGGCATCCTTGTATCACTCCTGATCTTAATGGGAATGGATTTAGTTTATCCCCATTGCAGATGATATTAGCTGATGGTTTTAGATATATACTGTTTATTATTTTTAGGAATGACCCTTCTATTCCTATGCTTTCTAGTGTTTTTAGTAGGAATGGGTGTTGTATTTTATCAAATGCTTTTTCTGCATCTATTGAGATAATCATGTGGTTCTTGTTGGTTTGCTTGTTGATGTGGTCAATTATGTGGATAGTTTTCCTAATGTTGAACCAGCCCTGCATCCCTGGTATAAATCCTACTTGATCATGGTGGATGACCCTTCTAATCACTTGCTGGAGTCTTTTTGCTAGTATCCTATTTAAGATTTTTGCATCTATATTCATTAGGGAGATTGGCCTATAGTTTTCTTTCTCTGTTTTTGGCCTGCCTGGTTTTGGAATCAGTACCATGCTTGTGTCGTAAAAGGAGTTTGGTAGGACTCCCTCTTTGCTTATTATGTCAAATAGTTTGTATAGTATTGGGATTAACTGTTCTCTGAATGTTTGATAGAATTCGCTGGTGAATCCATCAGGCCCTGGGGATTTTTTCTTAGGAAGTTCTGTGATGGCCTGTTGGATTTCTTTTTCTGATATGGGATTATTTAAGAAAACTATTTCTTCTTCTGTTACTCTAGGCAATTTATATTTTTGTAAATATTCATCCATATCACCTAGGTTGGTATATTTATTGCCATATAGTTGGGCAAAGTAGTTTTTAATGATTGCCTTAATTTCCTCTTCTTTGGAGGTGAGATCCCCCTTTTCATCCTTGATGCTATTAATTTGCCTTTCTTCTTTCCTTTTTTTAATTAAATTAACCAGTACTTTGTCTATTTTGTCTGTTTTTTCAAAGTACCAGCTTCTAGTCTTGTTTATTAGCTCAATAGTTCTGTCACTTTCTATTTTATTAATTTCTCCCTTAATTTTTAGGATCTCTAGTATGGTTTTCTTCTGGGGGTTTTTAATTTGTTCATTCTCAAGTTTTTTGATTTGCATTTCCAATTCCTTGGTCTCTGTCCTCCCTAATTTGTTAATATATGCACTCAGGGATATGAATTTTCCTCTAAGTACTGCCTTGGCTGCATCCCATAAGGTTTGAAAGGATGTTTCGCCGTTGTCATTTTCTTCAACAAAATTGTTAATTGTTTCTATGATTTCTTCTCTAACTATCCGATTTTGGAGTATCATGTTATTTAATTTCCAATTAATTTTTGATTTGGGTCTCCATGTACCCTTGCCGATCAATATTTTAATTGCCTTGTGATCTGAAAAGGCTGCAGTTAATATTTCTGCTTTTCTGCATTTGAGTGCCATGTTTCTATGACCTAGTGTATGATCTATTTTTGTGAATGTGCCATGTGGTGCTGAAAAGAAGGTGTATTCTTTTTTGTCCCTATTTATTTTTCTCCATATGTCTATTAATTCTAATTTTTCTAAGATTTCATTCACCTCTTTTACCTCTTTCTTATTTATTTTTTGGTTTGATTTATCTAAATTTGATAGTGGTTGGTTCAAGTCTCCCACTAATATGGTTTTACAGTCTATTTCCTCCTTCAATTCTCCTAGTTTCTCTATTAAAAATTTGGATGCTATACCATTTGGTGCATACATATTGATTAGTGATATTTCCTCATTGTCTATACTTCCTTTTAGCAGAATATATTTACCTTCCCTGTCCCTTTTGATCAGGTCTATTTGTACTTTGGCTTTGTCAGATATCATGATTGCAACTCCTGCCTTCTTTCTATCAGTTGAGGCCCAAAAGGTCTTACTCCAACCTTTAATTCTAACCTTGTGAGTGTCAACCCGTCTCATATGTGTTTCTTGAAGACAACATATGGTAGGGTTTGGGGTTCTAATCCAATCTGCTATTTGTCTGCGTTTTATGGGTGAGTTCATCCCATTCACGTTCAAAGTTATGATTGTTATTTGTGGATTCGCTGGCATTTTGATATCTTCCCCTAGTTCTGACCTTTCTTCTTTAGCTTTCTTCTTTTGAACCAGTGATTTACTTTAGGTCAGCCCCCCTAATCCCCTCCCTTGAGATGCTTCCCTTTCTAGCCCCTCCCTTTTTATGCTCCCTTCCCCTCCCCCCTCTCCTTCCCTCCCTTTTTGTACTCCCTTCCCCCTCCCCCTCCTTGATTTTCCTTTCTTTCTTGCCCTAATGGATAAGATAGAATTCAGGATCCCACTGGATCTAGATATTTTTCCCTCTCAGATTTGATTTCACTGAGAGTAAGGTTTAAGTACTTCCACTTCACGCTCTCTTCCTCTCCTTCTCATATGAGAGTTCTTCCCCTCCCCTTCCCATGTGTATCTTTATATGGGAAAGTTTATTCTATTGATTCCCCCCCTATTTCTTGAAGTTAATCTTAGTATTATCACGGTTCCCCCCTCCCTTTTCCTTTCTTTGCCCCAACTTTCCCCAAATCTTCTTAATGCCCCAATCTTTCCCTATGCATGTTTCTTCTAACTACTCTTATGATGATACAATTTATGAGAGTTACACAAAACATTTTCCCCACATATTAATATATATAATTTGATGTAAATGTAGTCCTTATAGAGGAGAGTTTGACTTAAAGAAAAAGATAAGATTTATCTCCTTTTCCCTTTCATTCATATTTACCTTTTCATGTTTCTCTTGCTTTCTGTGCTTGGATATCGAACTTTCCACAGAGCTCTGGTCTTTTCTTAGCAAATGCTTGGAAATCTTCTATTTTGTTGAATGCCCATACTTTCCCCTGGAAGTATATAGTCAGTTTTGCTGGGTAGTTGATTCTTGGTTGGAGACCCAGCTCTCTTGCCTTTCTAAATATCGTGTTCCATGCTTTGCGGTCTCTTAGTGTGTTAGCCGCTAAGTCGTGTGTGATCCTTATGGGAGCCCCCTTATATCTGAAGCTCTTCTTCTTGGCTTCTTGTAGGATTTTCTCCTTTACTTGGAAGCTCTTGAATTTGGCAATTACATTCCTAGGCGTTGTCTTTTGGGGATTTAGTATAGAAGGTGTTCTATGAATCCTTTCTATTTCTATTTTGCCCCCTTGCTCCAGAACGTGGGGGCAATTTTCTTTTATAATCTCCTGTAGAATCATATCCAATTTGTTGTTTACCTCTGGTTTTTCTGGAAGACCGATAATACGGAGATTTTCTCGTCTTCCTCTGTTCTCCAGGTCTGTGACCTTCTCAGTGAGATATTTTATGTTTTCTTCCAATTCATTAATTATTTGGGTTTGCTTTATTGATTCTTGCTGTTTTATCATCTCACTTTCTTCGAGGTGCTTAATTCTGGTCATTAGGGACTGGTTTTGCTTTTCAGCCTTGTCTGCCCTTCTATTGGATGCTTCGAGTTCTTTTTCCAATTGAGCATTCTTATCTGTCAGACAGCTGATCTCTTTCTCCCATTTTTCTTTCCAGGTTTCCATCTTTTGGATAAGTTCCAGTTTGAGATCTTCCAGAGCTTGTTGATAGTTTCCATTTTGGGAGGCGTGTTCTGAATTTTTTTGGATTTCCTCCTCATTCTCCTCTTTTCCTTGGGTACTTCCACCATAAAAGTTTTCAATAGTCACTTTTTTCCCTTTCTTCCTGGAGGCTTGATTTTGGGCCATGTGAGCCATCCCTTTGGTGGTTTTATTCCCCTTTCCTTTTTGGTCTGGGGTCTGGGTTATAAGAGCGGTTTTTCTGTGAATTTAGGTTGCTTCAGACTAGTTCTTCCCAGCCTCCGAGCCCGGGTATTCAGCTCCGCCCAGATAATCAGCGTGTAGTCCGCGTTGTTCCGCGCAGCCCGCCCCAAGTACAGCTCCTCTGGATTCTCCAGTGAAAGCGCCCTGAGACGTTTTTTCCTGGCAGTCCCCAGATCCCAAGGACCCTGGAGTGCCCCCCCAGACAGAGACGCTCCCCACTCACTCGCTGTCCCGGTGAGCGCTCAGGTAGCTCACTCTGGTTTAGTGGGGGAGGTGGGGTGGGGGAAGGGCGGCTCAGTTCACTTTTCTGTGCAAGCTTTTCCTTCTTATTTTAGTGTGGAAATGTTCAAGCCCCACGTACCTTTGCCTCTGTGGGGTACTGGGGAGTCCTTCTGTTCCTCCAAAGGTGATTTTATGCTCCTTTGATGTAGTCTATTTCGTTCGGTGCCGGGGAGAGGAAATGTGTGGCATCTAGATTGCAGCCATGATTACCCGGAAGTCCTCTAATTTCCTAAAAGTTTTGGTCAAATATTAAGTTCTTGATCCAAAGGCTTCATTTTGGTTTTCATAAGCCTAGGGCATTGCATACACACATTTTTAATAAATGATTTTTAGTTGCTTGGGTGAGAAAGCAGTTGAATTGGGAAGCAAGAGTCCTTGAAGTAGTTATCAATTAAAAGGCTAGTATTTAACATAGAGAAAACTTTGAACCAAATTTAACTATGAATGGAGAGAAAATCACATGATTATTTCAATAGACGCAGAAAAAGTCTTTGATAAAATACAACACCCATTCCTATTAAAAACACTAGAAAGCATAGGAATAGAAGGGTCTTTCCTAAAAATAATAAACAGTATCTATCTAAAACCATCAGCAAACATCATCTGTAATGGGGATAAACTAGAAGCCTTCCCAATAAGATCCGGAGTGAAACAAGGATGCTCATTATCACCTCTATTATTTAACATTGTACTAGAAACACTAGAAGTAGCAATTTGAGAAGAAAAAGAAATCGAAGGCATTAAAATAGGCAATGAGGAGACCAAGCTATCACTCTTTGCAGATGACATGATGGTCTACTTAAAGAATCCTAGAGAATCAACCAAAAAGCTAGTTGAAATAATCAACAACTTTAGCAAAGTTGCAGGATACAAAATAAACCCACATAAGTCATCAGCTTTTCTATATATTTCCAACACAGCTCAGCAGCAAGAATTAGAAAGAGAAATCCCATTCAAAATCACCTTAGACAAAATAAAATACTTAGGAATATATCTCCCGAGACAAACACAGGAGCTATATGAATACAATTATAAAACACTTTCCACACAACTAAAACTAGACTTAATCAATTGGGAAAACATTAACTGCTCATGGGTAGGATGAGCCAATATAATAAAAATGAACATCCTACCAAAACTTATCTATCTATTTAGTGCCATACCCATTGAACTTCCAAAAAAAATTTTTACTGATTTAGAAAAAACCATAACAAAGTTCATTGGGAAGAACAAAGGATCAAGGATATCCAGGGAAATAATGAAAACAAATACAAAGGAAGGTGGTGTTGCAGTCCAAGATCTCAAACTATATTATAAAGCAGTGGTCATTAAAACAATTTGGCTATTGTTTGGCTAATTTCATGGCTATTAAAACAAATTGGCTGAACAATACTGGCTAAGAGACAGAAAGGAGGATCAGTGGTATATACTTGACATGAATAGGCAATTTTCAGTTAAAGAAATCAAAACTATTAATAAGCACATGAAAAAGTGTTCTAAATCTCTTATAATCAGAGAGATGCAAATCAAAACAATCTTGAGGTATCAACTCACACCTAGCAGATTGTTCAACATGACAGCAAAGGAAAGTGATGAATGCTGGAGAGGATGTGGCAAAGTGGGGACATTAATGCATTGCTGGTGGAATTGTGAATTCTTCCAAACATTCTGGAGGGCAATATGGAATTATGTGCAAAGGGCTTTAAAAGAACACTTGCCCTTTAATCCATCCATACCACTGCTGCGTTTATACCCCCCAAAAATAATAAAGAAATATACTTATACAAAAATATTCATAGTCATCCTCTTTGTGCTGGAAAAAAATAATTGGAAAATAAGGGGCTGCCCATCAATTGGGGAATGGCTGAACAAACTGTGGTACATGTTGGTGATGGAATACTATTGTGCTAAATGGAATAATAAAGTGGAGGAATTCCATGGAGACTGGAACAACCTCCAGGAAGTGATGCAGAGTGAGAGGAGCAGAACCAGGAGAACGTTGTACACAGAGACTGATACATTGTGGCACAATCGAAGGTAATGGACTTCTCCATTAGTGTCAATGCAATGTCCCTGAATAATCTGCAGGGATCTAAAAAACACTATCCACAAGCAGAAAATAAACTGTGGGAGTAAAAACAGCAAGGAAAAGCAATTGCTTGACTACAGGGGTGGAGGGGATATGACTGAGGAGAGACTCTAAATGAACACTCTAATGCAAATACCAACAACATGGAAATGGGTTCAGATCAAGGACACATGTGATAACCAAAAGAATCACGTGCTGGCTATGGAAGAGGTAGTGGGAGGGTGGAGGGAAGAAAATGATCTTTGTTTCCAATGAATAATGTTTGGAAATGACCTAATGAAATAATATTTAAAAGGAAAAAAAAAGAAATGTATACTGCGACTGCACAATTCCTCTAGGTCTATATTAGGGCAATTTGGGCAGTTAGTCTTGGATCACTTTGGAGCAGTTGTTCACAAACCGTCTCTGTATTTGCTGTATATCCCTTTCTCTAGTGAGATTTAGGTCTCCTTCCCCCTATTTCAGTTTGTCTGTCCATAAATCGGGAGGGTGACTCATCCTCCAAATTTTTAAGATTTTCAAATGTGGTCCAGGTGCCAGGCTTCTTGGAACAGTTGCACACTGCCTTTAGTAATGCTTGCCTGGCACGGCATAGCTGCAAATATTTATCATCATCATCATTATAATTCCATGTTCAGTCAAGCTCTGGCCAATGAACCGCATTCCTTCCTCTAGCTCAATTAACAGTGGAAATAGTTTTGCCTTTCTCCTGTTGGTGTTTATTTTTGAGCTGTAGAAAAGAAAATCTCCTAATATTAGAAAAGGAAAAAGCAGTGTGAGCCCCTAAGGTTATCAAGAACCCCATGCGACAAAAGGCTGTTCATCAAGTTCTGCAACATTGTGTTTTATTTGAGAACTAGAACCGAACACAAGAAAAGAAAACAGCTGGTGCAGGTGCAAATGCCCCCAGGCAGGAAATTAGAGGCTGCACTGGAGTGGGGGAGAGTTGGGGAAAAAATACATGTTTGTAGGGGGTAAGAAGGGGGTTGGGGAAAGGGTGTATACCTACTTGCTTCTGAAGAACTCTCGGCAGGGTGTCTGGTGGCAGGGATTGGTAGGAGCAGGGAGCTGGGTTGGGAGGGGGAAGGGGGAGTGGAGGGAGCTGGAGTACTGGGATGGAAGAGGGAGGTGGCGGGGAGAAAATGGCAAGAAAAGAGTGCTGAGGAGGTCTCAGCTCCAGAAGGGGTCTGAAGCTAGGCTTGGAGGAGGAACGAGGGAGAAAGAAAGAAATCAGCCTGAGAGGCTAGGCTGGAGGAGGGGGAAGGAGGAAGAGAGAGATCAGCCAGATGGCCAAGGAGCCCTGACATGGATCTCAGCGGGGGATTCCTAGAGAAGCTGGTGGAGAAAATTAAATCTCAGCTCCATAGGGGGTCTGGAGGGAAGGAGGAGTTGGAGGAAGCGATGGAGAGAGAAGCAGGGAGAATGCGGAGGGCAGATCAGGGGGACAAGGGATAAAGGGGAGTAGATGGAGTGGTCACTGGGTAGCAGCTTCCCACTTTTGCCTGGGTGTGATGGGCAGCGAGCCCGAGAGATTCCGGTGAGGAGGGGGGTTTCCTACTTGCCTGTAGTTTAGACTCTGGGGTCTCTTCCAAGGTTGCCAAATGAAATGATTAAAATAAAAGCTCTTTCTTTTTTTAAACTGAAAAACTTTAATTAAAAGAAAACCGGAGCTCCAGCAGCCTCAAACTGACTAGCCTCTCTCAGACGCTGAATCAAGTTCAAGTCAAAGTTTTTTTCCTAGGCGAGGGATTGGTCCAATTCAAGACCAATCCCACACCGGGAAGTAGGGGGTGTGGTCCCTCATCCAGCACACGATTGGTCCATTCAAGACCACTCCCATGCAAGGAAGTAGGGAAGGACCCCTGAGGCATGCTGGGGGATGCAGTTCCGCTGACCCCAACATACGGAAAGTCACCGCCCCCAGTTTGCTTTGTCCATAGATTATAAATGATCCAGGAAAAAAATGCTCACAGTTTGCTTTGGATCAGAGGAGGCGTAACATGTGCCAAAAATCACTTATATGAGGATTACATTTTAATGTTAGCAGTAGTATTAGGTAATCATAAACGCAATTCCAAGATAGGTAAATAATGTGAACTAAGTGATGATCTTAGTAGGCCTTTTGTGATTATTTTAGCCTAAGTATTAAGATTTTGAATGAAATAAATAACTGCTTTAGCAGGTCATCATTGTTCGCATAGGGCTCCGTTGGGGCCTTCCTCTTCAAATTTGCCTTATCATGCCCCATCAGCAATAATTGTGATCTGTTTCTCAGCTCTCTGCTGGTGCTTCTCTACTTTGTTCTTTTTCTCCATAGAATTTCTCCAGGGTCACATTTTTTTTTTTGCTGTTGCTTATTCCTTTGGCCACCAGAGGACTGAGATTCCACCATGCTGGTGGTCATTGCTTCCTTAGCTTCTGTCTGGCAGGGCTTGGCCTTCCTACTATCTTCCCGGCCTTGTTAGAAGCCAAAGTGAGAGCAGGTAGAACAGTGAGCCACACCGCCTCTGGCTGGCCTTCCTAAAGGGGGGTCTGCAGTGTAGGGTGCACCACATTTTGCCCTGAGGCCATCTTCCTCAGCTGCTGGGACCCTTTGTCCTGCGCTGTGGGACTGCGCTCCCTGCTATTCCCCGAGCCCCACTGCCCAGGCCTGGCACCGCCCTCAGGGCCGAGTTTGTGGCCAGCCTCCGAGGATTTGGAGACTTCCCTGGCCTGGTTCTAATTGGCATGATAAGTGGGGGGAGGGCGGACCCTTGTGCCCTTTGGTCCCCTCCTAGCATGAGAATCCCCTCTCACTGCCTACCTTTTGTTGTGTCCAGTTGGAGGAGCCTCTTTACGCATCCTGCTTTGAACGCTTTCCTTTTGAGACTCTGCAATGATTGGTTTGGAAGAACGTGCTGAGCGTTTTTCCTCCTACTTAGCTGCCATCTTGGTTCCGCCTCCTTCACTGAATTATTGTGTTCAAATTATCTTCTGTCTGAGAATTGATACACTTTGTTTCCAAGGCAGAAGAGCAGCAAGGGCTAGGCAACAGAGGGGCATTGATTCTCCCAGGGTCACACACTTGGGAAGTGTCTGAGGTCAGTTTAGAACCCATGTCCTCCAGACTCCAGACTGGCACTCTACTCTTCATTGAATTCTTTTCCTAAGTTATCAACACTATCAATTACTTTATTATTTGGTTTTCAAACTTATTTTCATGTTCTTCCAGGATTTATTTTGAAACCTTTTCTCTCTCACTTTTATTTGACGCTTTGCTAATTTCATTTTTGTAGTTGTTCTCTTCTGACTTTGTGTTTTGATCCTCCCTGTGTAAAAAAGGAATTCTCTAATTTCTTTAATTTAATGGGGGATGTGGAGGTCTTCTTACCATAGAGGTGTGTAGGGTTAACCAGCCCACAGTGACAGAAGGTAGGAACTGGGGAGCCCCCTGCTGTCAGTTTCAGGCAGTCAGTTGCTGACAGGGCTGGCAGTTGCAGGGAAGTTGGCTGCTGGGTGTGAGTTGGTCATTGGGAGTCCATTGCTGGTAGTGTGGGTGGGCGTTTTGTTGCTAGAATATAAAGGCAGGCCTGAGCTTACTGAGAGGGCTTTTGGCTTTAGTCTTTAAAGCATTTTTCTCTTCCTCTGGGATCTCTAGAGAGCAGGAGGTCTGTCTCATAGGCAAGGGTCTGCGGTCAGTTGGCTACTGACAGTTTGGGCTGCTATAGAAAACTGATTGAAGGAGTGAGTGAGTCATAGCTCTCGATTATTTTAGGGAGTTAGGTAGTTAGAGAATCATTTATAAATAGTATAGGATAGATAGGCCTGGTGTTTGCCAGGCAAGAAGAAGCTATCCTCAGAAAACAATTAAAGGTAGTTATAAGGAATTTCAGGTGGTATTGGGAATTTTAGGTACATTTATAGGATATAAAATTAGTAATTTCCCTTTTCTCTTTTCTATCTTACTCTCCTTTACTATATTCTTTTATTATCTCTATTTTAATTAAACCAAATTGCTAATTGTTAAAAGCTGCTTGAAGTTTTCTTTTCTCGGGCTAAAAGGGATAATATTAATTTGCAATTCTACTATATTCTCATTAAAACTTAAATTATTAAAAGCTGCTTTCTTATTTTGCCAAACCCCCTATTTGAACCTGTACACTTGTCACTTAAGTAAAATTTTAATGTCTTTTCCTAATTTTTCTCTTTTATTTTTCATAACCTTCCCTATATGGTGAATTTCTGTACTGCTTCTGGGATGGAAGGAACAGGGTTCCAAGCTTATAGTATATCCTGCTTTATTATATGGGGGTAGACCCAGATGCCTTTGCTTCCCACAGGATGCATGTTGAGGGGATGGCTTGCTGCTGGGAGACTTACAGTTTTTTAGTCAAACTGAATTCCATTTCCCTGGAGCTGGTTCTTTTGGTATTTCATTCACTGAATTGGTACCTGTTCTGTCAGTTCCCCTGAATTCTGCATTAGCTGAGCTCCTTTACCTTCTTTCCTCACAGAGACAGATCTGTCCTTTTTTTAAAGGCTTTTCTTCTTTTATGTGTAGTGTTTGGGCTAGTTCAGAGAATCAATTTATAATCTTAGCTCCAGAAACAAAAGTTCAACATTATGCTTATCCATCTGAAATTATTCAAGATATATATTTCTATTAGCTACATTGTAAAAATAATTAAAAATAAAGAAAGTAAGAAAATTTTACTTCAATGTGCACTCAAAGTTCATCAGTTCTCTTTTTGGAAGAGTATATCATTTTTTAATTTTATTGTGAGCCATTTCTTATATTGTTATGACAGAGGCACACATCCTGAACTTGTTCTGCTCAAGAGGCACCAAAGTAC
Organism: Monodelphis domestica; assembly: GCF_027887165.1. Taxonomy (NCBI): domain Eukaryota; kingdom Metazoa; phylum Chordata; class Mammalia; order Didelphimorphia; family Didelphidae; genus Monodelphis; species Monodelphis domestica. The sequence goes on from NC_077234.1 coordinate 254,419,866, forward strand.
CAAGGTGCCATATCCTGAAGTTGTTTTGCCCCAATCTTACTTCCTAGAAGACTGCCTGTGCAAGCTTATTTTAGAAATCTTCCTTCTTCTGAGGAATAAACATGTCCCCCACATCTCCAGCATCAGAAGTACAACACCTGCATAACTGCATCCCTTTGCTTCTGCAACTTCAGCTGCTTCCATTCCCCCCCCCCCCCCGTCACTAGGCAGAATCTAGGACTTGACCAATCCGCTGACGATGTCCTACTTTGAAAAATGTCTATATGCTTTGTTCTTATGAGGCAAAGGGGCTGCTCTCTCTCAGAGTACACCCTGGCTCTGGGAATTACGGAATCTCCTACCAGCTTTTCCTGGATCCGTGTGGTTACAGTCCAAGTGTCCTTTAACGGCATCATTGTATGAATCAGGGTAGACTAGTCATCATCATCATCCCAACATTGCTCTTAATTTTACAATGATCTCCTACTCCTTTTCACTTCACTTTCCATCAGTTCATTATAGGATTTTCCTTTTTTTTCTGAAACCAACCTATTGTGATGTTTATAGCACAGTCGTACTTCAACAAAATTATATGCCACAACTTATTTAGACATTTCCCAAATGATGAACATAAGCTTAACAATTTTTGACACCACAAAAATTGTTTCTATAAATAATTTTTTGCACATATGTTCATTGTTTTCTTTTTTGAGGTACAGACTTAGGAGCAGTTTTGCTGGATCTAAGAGTATGTATAGTTTTATAGCAATTTGGGTATAGTTCCAAATTGTTCCCCAGAATGCTTGGGCTAGGTTGTCACTCAACCAGCAGTCCATTAAATAATTAAATATAAAGTCATATTTTCTCTAATCCCCTCTTTTATGGAGGGTTTGAAGTTGTACCTCCAGATTATTTTAATTTGTTGTTCTCTAAACAAGGCTGATTTAGAACATTTTTCTTGTGATTACAGATGATTTTTACTTCTTCTGAAAAATGCCTGTTTGACTATTTATCAGCTGAAGAATGACTACTATAATCATTTTATATAATTGACTCAGTTCACAATATCACAATTGTGATTTGAGACTTTAGACAGATAAATTTGCTGTAACTTTTTAAAAAAAATGTTACTTCGCTGACTTTGGTACTCTTTAGCAGAATATAATTTTCCTGATTTTCTCTTTTAATTCAGTCTATTTTGTTTTTGCTTTGTTTTGAGATTTGGACTGTAGCAACAGACTTTTTTTTTTTTTTGCTTCAGTTGAAACGTAAGAGATTCTGTTCCAGTTCTTTTTTAAAACTCTGTATGTGTCTTTCTGTTTCAAATGTAGCTCTTGTAAAGAACATGTTGTTAGATTCTAATCTCCAATCCATTTTGCTATCTACTTCTGTAGATTTTTATAGAGTATTATGAGTAAGCTCCTTCCATTCCCATATATAGTTATGATCACCAACTACATCTCCTTCTATCACTTTTTCTTCCCTTTGTTCTTCTCTGTCTTTTCCCTCTCTCTTCTCAAAAGTCTGTTTTGCTTCTGGCCACTTCCTCCCTTCATCTGGCATTCTTTTCTTAATGCCATTCACTAGTATTTCTTATCACCTCTCTTATTTCCCAACCACGTAGGATAGATTTCAAAGCAGTACAAGATTGTAACTACTATAAAGGAGTGACCCTCAAAACAATTCAATACTGGCTCAGAGACAGAAGAAAGGAACAATGGAATAGACTGGGGTAAATGGCCTTAGCAAACCAGTGTTCAGTAAAGTCAAAGATCTCAGCTTCTGGAACAAGAATTCACTATTTCACAAAAATTGCTGGAACAATTGGAAAATAGCATGGGAAAAATTAGCTTTAGATCAACATCTCACACCCTATTATGCCAAGATAAATTCAAAATGGGTAAATGACTTAAATATAAAGATCAGTAAATTAGTTGAACATAGAATAGTATACCTGTCAGATTTAGAGAAAGGAAGGAATTTAAGACCAAGCAAGAGATAGAGAACATTACAAAATGTAAAATAAAGGTCTTTGTTTACATCAAATTAAAAAGAAGTTTTGTACAAACAAAACCAATGTAAGTAAAATTAGAAGGGAAGCAACAAATTGGGGAAAATGTTATAACAGAAATCTCTGACAAAGGTCTAATCTCTCACATATATAAGGAACTAAGTCAATTTTACAAGAAATCAAGCCATTCCCCAACTAACAACTTGTCACAGGATGTGAATAGGCAATTTTCAGATGAAGAAATAAAACTATCAATAATTATAAGAAAAATCTCCCTCCTCATTATAGAAATGCAAATTAAAACAACTCTGAGGTATCACCTCACACCTAGCACATCAGCCAACATTACAGCAAATGAAAATGACAAAAGTTAGAGGGAATGTGGCAAAATTGGGACACTAATGCATTGCTGGTGGAGTTGTGAATAGATCTCACCATTATGAAAATCAGTTTGAAAGTATGCCCAAAGGGCTTTAAAAGATTGCATGCCCTTTGATCCAACTATACCATTATTGGGTTTATATCCCACATAGATTAAAAAAAAGACTCTAAAAATTGTTAAGACTAAAAATAGTTGCACATTTTGTGGTGGAAAAAGATTGCAAAATGAGGGGGAAGGAGGAAATACACATTCTACAATGTGACAGATATTTTGCTAAAACACTTTACAGATATGACCTCATTTGGCATATAGTAGAAGGAGAATATTAATACACATCTTTTTAAATTAACACAGTTTTTTAAAGTGGACATCAATAATTAAGTTTTTTTTTTTTAATTTAGAATATTTTTATGCTTAAATGATTCATGACTTTCCCATCCCTCTTCCCCACCCCCTCCTAGAGCTTAGAAGCAATTTCACTGGGTTACACATGTATCATTGTTTAAAAGCTATTTCTTTTTTTTTCATACTTGAAATAGAATACACTTTTAATACCATAATATCCAGTCATATCCCCATCGAACCACATGATCAATCACACGTTTTTCTTCAGTGTTTCTGCTCCCACAGTTCTTTCTCTGAATATGGATAGCATCTTTCTCAAGTTCTTCTGAATTGTCCTGGGTCATTGCATTGCTGCTAGTAGAGAAGTCAGTTACATTCGGTTATACCACAGGGTATTAGTCTTTGTGTATAACATTTTCCTGGTTCTGCTCCTCTCGCTCTGCATCACTTCCTGGAGGTTGTTCCACTTCACATGGAATTCTTCCAGTTCATTATTCCTTTGAGCACAATAGTATTCCATCACCAACATGTACCACAATGTGTTCAGCCATTCCCCAATGGAAGGGCATCCCCTCATTTTCCAGTTTTTTGCCACCACAAAGAGTGCAGCTATGAATATTCTTGTACGAGTATTTTTCTTTATTATTTCTTTGGGGTACAAACCCAGCAGTGCTATGGCTGGATCAAAGGGCAAGTGTTCTTTTAAAGCCCTTTGCACATAATTCCATATTGCCCTCCAGAATGTTTGGATTAATTCACAATTCCAACATCAGTGTATTAGTGTCCCAATTTTGCCACTGCCCCTTCCAACATTTATCACTTTCCTTTCCTGCCATATTGGTCAATCTGTTAGGTGTAAGGTGGTATGTCGGAGTTGTTTTTATAAGCATTTCTTTAATCAGGAGGGATTTAGAACACTTTCTCAAGTGCTTATTGATAGTTTTAATTTCTTCATTTGAAAACTGCCTATTCGTATCCCTTGATCATTCGTCAATTGAGGAATGTCTTCATTTTTTTGTAAATTTTAATTAGTTCCTTATGTATTTGGGAGATTAAACCTTTGTCAAAGAGTTTTGTTTAAAAAAGTTTTCTTACTTTGATGCTTTCCTTCTAATTTTGGTTGTATTGGTTTTGTTTGTACAAAGCCTTTTTAATTTGATGTAATCAAAGTCATTCATTTTACATTTTGCAATGTTCTCTATATCTTGCTTGGTCTTAAATTCCTTCCTTTCTCTAAATCTGACAGGTATACTATTCTATGTTCACCTAATTTATTGATGATTTCACTCTTTACATTTAAGTCATTTACCCATTTTAAATTTATCTTGTATAATAGAGTATGAGATATTGATCTAAATCTAATTTTTCCCATACTGCTTTCCAATTTTCCCAGTAGTTTTTGTCAAATAATGAGTTCTTGTCCCCAAAACTGGGACCTTTGGGCTTATTGAACACTGGTTTGCTGAAGTCATTTATCCATAGTCTATTCCACTGATCCACTCTTCTGTCTCTTAGCTAGTATCATGTTGTTTTGATGACCACTGCTTCATAGAACAGTTTAAGATCTGGTACTTCTAGGCCCCTTTCTTCACATTTCTTTATTCTCTCACTTTATATTCTTGATCTTTTGACCTTCCAGATGAACTTTGTTATATGTTTTATAAATTCTGAAAAAAAATGTTTTTTGGTAGTTTGATAGATATAGCACTGAATAATTAGATTAATTTGGGTAGGATTGTCATTTTCATGAGGTTAGCTTGTCCTACCTGTGAGTAATTCATGCTTTTGCAATTACTTAGATCTAGTTTTAATTATGTGAAAAGTGTTTTGTATTTGTGTTTTTATAATTCCTGTGTTTGTCTTGGTAGATAGATTTCTGAAATGCTCATGATTTATGGGTTTATCTTGTATCCTACAACTTTGTTAAAGTCTTTAATTATTAATTTATAGGATTCTGTAGTTATATCACCATATCATCTGCAAAGAGTGATAGTCTAGCTTCCTCATGCCTGCTTTGATCTCTTCAATTTCTTTTTCTTGTCTAATTGCGACTACTAGGTCAGAGAGTGGTCTCACATTTTTTGTGCATAGTTCCAAATTGCCCTCCAGAATGGTTGGATCAATTCACAACTCCACCAGCAGTGAATTAATGTCCGACTTTGCCACATCTCCTCAGCATTCATTACTTTCCTTGCTGTCATGTTGACCAATCTGCTAGGTGTGAGTTGATACCTCAGAGTTGTTTTGATTTGCATCTCTCTGATTATAAGAGATTTAGAACACTTTTTTAATGTGCTTATGAATAGTTTTGATTTCTTTATCTGAAAATTGCCTATTCATGTCCCTTGCCCATTTATCAATTGGAGAATGGTTTGATTTTTTTGTACAATTGATTTAGATCTTTGTAAATTTGAGTAATTAAACCTATGTCAGAAGTTTTTCTTATGAATATTGTTTCCCAATTTGTTGCTTCCCTTCTAATTTTACTTACATTGGTTTTGTTTGTACAAAAACTTTTTAATTTGAATTAGTCAAAATTATTTATTTTACATTTTGTGACTCTTTCTAAGTCTTGCTTGGTTTTAAAATCTTTCCCTTCCAAAAGGTCTGACAAGTATACTATTCTGTGTTTGCCTAATTTACTTATAGTTTCCTTCTTTATGTTCAACTCATTCACCCATTTTGAATTTATCTTGGTGTAGGGTGTGAGATGTTGATCCAAACCTAATCTCTCCCACACTGTCTTCCAATTTTCCCAGCAGTTTTTATCAAATAGTGGATTTTTGTCCCAAAAGTTGGGGTCTTTGGGTTTGTCATAGACAGTCTTGCTGAGGTCACTTACCCCAAGTTAATTCCACTGAACCTCCTTTCTGTCTCTTAGCCAGTACCAAATTGTTTTGACAACTACTGCTTTATAGTATAGTTTGAGATCTGGGACTGCAAGGCCCCCTTCCTTTTTTTTTCATTATTTTCCTGGATATCCTTGATCCTTTATTCTTCCAAATGAACTTTGTTATGGTTTTTTCTAATTCAGTAAAAAAAGTTTTTTGGAACTTCAATGGGTATGGCAATAAATAGATAGATAAGTTTTGGTAGGATGGTCATTTTTATTATATTGGCTCATCCTACCCATGAACAGTTAATGTTTTTCCAATTGCTCAAGTCTAGTTTTAGTTGTGTAGAGAGTGTTTTGTAGTTGTGTTCATATAGTTCCTGTATTTGTCTCAGCACAGAGATTCCTAAGTATTTTATATTGTCTGAGGTGATTTTAAATGGAATTTCTCTTTCTAATTCCTGCTGCTGAAATGTGTTGGAGATATGTAGAAATGCTGATGACTTATGTGAGTTTATTTTGTATTCTGCAACTTTGCTAAAGTTGTTGATTATTTCAACTAGCTTTTTTGTTGATTCTCTAGGATTCTTTAAGTAGACCATCATATCATCTGAAAAGAGTGATAGCTTGGTCTCTTCTTCATTGCTAATTTTATTGACTTCAATTTCTTTTTCTTCTCTAATTGCTACTGCAAGTGTTTCTAAAACAATATTAATTAATAGAGGTGATAATGGGCATCCTTGTTTCACTCCTGATCTTATTGGGAATGCATCTAGTTTATCCCCATTGCAGATGATGTTTGCCGATGGTTTTAGATATATACTATTTATTATTTTTAGGAAAAGCCCTTCTATTCCTATACTTTCTAGTGTTTTCAACAGGAATGGGTGTTGTATTTTGTGTAAGGCTTTTTCTGTGTCTTGAGATAATCATGTGATTTTTGTTGGTTTGCTTGTTGATATGGTCGGGTATGTGGATGGTTTTCCTAATACTGAACCAGACCTGCATTCCTGGTATAAAACTCACCTGATCATAGTGAATAACTATCGTGATCACTTGCTGGAGTCTTTTTGCTATTATCCTGTTTAAGATTTTTGCATCTATATTCATTAGGAAGATTGTTCTGTAGTTTTCTTTCTCCATTTTTTACCTTCCCGGCTTTGGGATCAGTACCATATTTGTGTTATAGAAAGAATTTGGTAGCACTACCTCTTTGCTTAATATGTCAAATTGTTTGTGTAGTATTGGGATTAGCTGTTCTTTGAATGTTTGATTAGAATTCACTTGTGAATCCATCAGGCCCTGGGGATTTTTTCTTAGGCAGTTTTTTGGTCGCCTGTTGGATTTCTTTTTCTGATATGGGATTATTTAAGAATTCTATTTCTTCTTCTGTTAGTCTAGGCAATTTATATTTTAGTAAATATTCGTCCATATCGCCTAGATTTTCATGTTTATTGCCATATAATTGGACAAAGAAGTTTTTAATTATTGCCTTAATTTCCTCTTCATTGGAGGTAAGGTCCCCCTTTTCATCTGTGATAATGTTAATTTGCTTTTCTTCTTTACTTTTTAAAATTAGATTGACTAGTACTTTGTTTATTTTGTTTGTTTTTTTTTTAAAGTACCAGCTTCCAGTTTTATTTATTCAATAGTTCTATTATTTTCTATTTTATTAATTCCTCCCTGAATTTTTAGGATTTCTAATTTGGTTTTCTTCTGGGGGTTTTAAATTTGTTTGCTTTCAAGTTTTTTGATTTTGGATTTGTCCAATTCATTGATCTCTGCCCTCCTTAATTTGTTAATATATGCACTCAGGGATATGAATTTTCCTCTGAGTATTGCTTTGGCTGCATCCCATAAGGTTTGAAAGGATGTCTCACCATTGTCATTTTCTTCAATGAAATTATTAATCATTTCTATGATTTGTTCACTAACTAACAGATTTTGGAGTATTATATTATTTAATTTCCAATTGATTTTTAATTTGGCTCTCTTTGTACACTTACTGATCATTATTTTTATTGCCTTATGACAAGAAAAGTTTGCATTTGTTATTTCTGCTTTTCTGCATTTGTTTGCCATGTTTTTATGACCTAGTACATGGTCAATCCTTGTGAATGTGCCCTGTGTTGCTGAAAAGAAGGTGTATTCCTTTTTGTCCCTATTTATTTTTCTCCATATATCTATTAACTCTAATTTTTCTAAGATTTCATTCACCTCTCTTGCCTCTTTCTTATTTATTTTTTTGATTTGATAATCTAAATTTGATAGTGGTTGGTTCAGGTCTCCCACTAATATAGTTTTGCCATCTATTTCCTCCTTCAATTCTCCTAGTTCCTCCTTTAGAAATTTTGGTGCTATACCATTTGTTGCATACATGTTGATTAGTGATATTTCCTCATTGTCTATACTCCCTTTTATCAGGATGTATTTACCTTCCCTATCCCTTTTAATCAAGTCTATTTTTGCTTTGCCTTTGTCAGATATCGTGATTGCAATTTCTGCCTTCTTTCTATCAATTGAGGCCCAATAGGTCTTACTCCAACCTTTAATTTTGACCTTGTGAGTATTTGCTCACCTCATGTGTGTTTCTTGAAGACAACATATGGTAGGGTTTTGGATTCTAATCCACTCTGCTATTTGTCTATGTTTTATGGGTGAGTTCATCCCATTCACGTTCAAAGTTATGATTGTCACTTGTGAGTTCCCTGGCATTTTGATCTCCTCCCCTAATTCTGACCTTTCTTGTTTTGCTATATAACCTTTTAAACCAGTGTTTTACTTTAAATCAGTCACCCCAGTGCCCTTTCTTGATATAATTCCCTTTCTGGCCCCTCCCTTTTTGTTCCCTTCTTTTTTTTTAATTTAAATTTTATTTTTTTTAGGGTCTGTTAATTTCCCTCCCCCCTCTCCTTCCCTCCCTTTTTGTACTTCTTTCCCCCTACCCCCTTAATTTTCCCTTCTCCTTTACCCTGTTGGATAAGATAGAATTCAAGATTCCAATGGATCTAGATGCTCTTCCCTCTCAGATTTGATTTCACTGAGAGTAATGTTTAAGTAGTACCAATGATCACTCTCTTCCTCTCCTTCTTATAAGAGAATACTTCCCCTCCCCTTCCCATGTGTATCTTTGTGTGACAAGGATTATTCTATTTCTATTTCTTCAAGTATATCTTGATATCATCATCGATTCCCCCCTCCCTTTTTCTTTCTTTTATTTCCCCCCTTTCTCCATATCATCTTTATGCCCCGCAGCCCTATGATTGATTCTTCTAAATACTCTAATCATGCATACCATTTTTGAGAATTACACATAACATTTTCCCCACATATTCATATATATAATTTGATCTAAATGTAGGCCTTATAGAAGAGAGTTTGAATAAAAGGGAAAAAAACATTTTTCTCCTTTTCCCTTTCTTTCGTATTTACCTTTTCATGTTTCTCTTGCTCTTTGTTTTTGGATATCAAACTTTCCACTGAGTTCTGGTCTTTTCTTATAAATACTTAGAAATCTTCTATTTTGTTCAAGCCCATACTTTCCCCTGAAAGGATATAGTCAGTTTTGATGGAAAGGTTATTTTTGGTTGAAGATCCAGCTCTCTTGCCTTTCTGAATATCTTGTTCTAGGCTTTGCAGTCATTCAGTGTGGGAGTTGCCAGGTCTTGAATGATCCTGATTGGAGCTCCTTGGTATCTGAATTGTTTCTTTCTGGCTTCAGGTAGGATTCTCTCCTTAGCTTGAAATCTTCGGAATTTGGCAATTACATTCTTGGGAGTTGTCTTTTGGGGATTTAGTGTAGAGGGTGTTCTATGAACTCTTTCAATGTCTATTTTGTCCCCTTGTTCTAGAATCTCAGGACAGTTTTCTTGGATGATATCTTGCATTATGATGTCAAGATTCCTGTTTATTTCTGGGTTTTCAGGTAGACCATTGATTCTCAGATTGTTGCTTCTTCCTCTATTTTCCTGATCTGTCACCTTGTCAGTGAGATTTTTTTCTAATTTGTTAATTTTTTTACTTTGCTTTATTAATTCTTGCTGTTTTGCAAGATCATAGTCTTCCAGTTGCCTAATTCTGGTGTTTAAAGATTGGTTTTCATTTTAAGTTTGGTATTTCCTGCTTTTTGAGGCTTCCAGCTGTTTCTCCATTTGGGAGTTTTTGTTCCTCAGATTGTTAAATTCTCATTGCATTATTTCACCCTTTTCCTGCCAGAAGTGTGAATCTTAAAATTTCTCAGACTCTACTTCAGAAGATTTGATTAAGCTAAACCCATTTTAAACAATGAAATTACTTGATCAGCAATGTGAGAACTCTAAAATTATTCCACCCATACTTAGGCATACTTAAGGGGAAGATAAAGTTTTAAACTCCTTACTGAACAATGAAAAAGTACTTAACTCATACTTATAGTGAGGCCAAGCCCTTAAGGTGGTTCTGTTTTTAGATCTAATACAAACAGGTGCTAAGTACCTATGAAGGTCAAATTAATCACTAAAAGGTCAAGCAAGCTTAGCAAGAGGTGTGAAGTTTTAGTCTACCCAGAGAAGGTGATAACAAGGTGTGAATTAAGAATGGTCAGTCCTGTGAAAACATCTACTGTGATTGGTAGATGTGAAAACTTAGGGGAGGTGACATAGGAGAAAATTCTCTTTAAAAGGAGGCCAGAAGGCCTCTGAATTTGTATTCAGCTATGGAACTGAATTGGAGGCTGGTCTCTGTCTCGGTGTCTGAAAGGGAATTCAGCCTTAGAAATTGAAGTGGAGCTTCCTGAGCTATACTGGAGGGTCTCTCTGAACACTAGAGTTTTGTTTAGAAGGATCTTGTGGTGAGTTGATAAAAGACTGACTGATCTCTCTCTTAAGGCTGAAGCCTAGGCTGGCCTAGCCCTTTTCTCATTATTTCCTCTTACTCTCTCTCTCACTTTCCTTAATTCTTTATTTGTATTAATTACAATCTCCATAAAAACCCAGCTGACTTGGGTATTTCACATTTGGGAATTTTTCCCATAGCGACCACTTGATTTTTGATTTAACTCAAGACACTGTCTTGAAACCATATTTTCATGGTCACAGTTTAAGGCAACCACTCTTTTAACTGTTACAGAAAGCTTCCATCTTTTTGATAACTTCCAATTTAAATTCTTCAAGAGCTTGTGGACAATTTTCATTTCTTTTGGAAGGTTTTGGAGCATTTATTTGGGTTTCCTCTTCTGCTATTTCCTCTGTATTTTCTATTTTTCCTCCATAAAAACTATCCAAAGTCAACTCCTTCTTCTTGCTTTTCTTGGTGTGTTCCTGGGCACTGTTTGCCATCTCTATGTTTTCCCCTTCACTTTCCAGTCAGGAATCTGAGTGAGGAGGGCTGACTCTCTGTGTATTGATCTAATGATAAAGGCTTTTTGCCTTGGGCCAAATCTCAATTCTCTGCAGCTGGGCTATCTTCCTGGGGGAGCCCAAGGTCTTCCCTCCCCTGCCTGCTGGTGTTTCGGGTATTACTGCTTTCAGGGGTGAGTCTTTGGTGGTCTTAGTCAACTCTCAATGCCTATAGGTGCCCCTTGCTCACTTCAGGGGTGCACTTCGCACACTTGTTGATTATGGCCCGCTGGTTCTGAGCACATGAGGTCTGAGCTCCCCTTGTCTGCCTGCAGGGTTTTGGATGTTACTGCTCTCAGGGGTAAGTCCTTGGTGGTCTTAGTAGCTCCCAAGACCTGTAGCTGCCCATTGCTAACTCCTGGTGTACCCCTCCCTCAGTCAGTGGTTCTGGTGTGCACTGACTTTAACTCTGACTCCATAGGTGTGGTGGGTCCCCTCAGGTTTGGGTGGGAGCTTTTTTGTTCCCTTATAGTGTGGAAATGCCCTCATCCCATGTACATTCAGTGCTGCTCCCTGTTGTAGATACCCTCCATTCTTATGAGGATGGTTTTTTGGGGGTCTTTGAGGTTGTCTATATCATTGAGTCTGAGAAAGGGAAGCGAGCTGCGTCTAATTTGCCAACATGGTTACCCGGAAGTCCCTGCAGTATACGGTTCTAAAGACCATGAACAAAAAAATGAGGAAACAATAATTTCGTAGCAGAATTACAGAAAGAACTAAAAACATCAACAGAAGGACTTAATAAACAAAAGAAAGGAGGTCAAGCAGTGGCTATTGCCCTTTTGCAGGAATCCACACATTAATCATTAATGTGCCACTTCTGTGCAAAAAGGGGTCACATAATGATGAATTGTAGGAATTAGAAACGGGCAATTTGAAATAACTTTAGAAATAACAATTTTAGAAATAATAGCTTTAGAAACAATAACTTCAGGAATAATACCTTTAGAAATCCTAAAAATTACAGAAATCCTAATAATTATGGCAATAATACTCCACATCCAAGTACAAATTAGGCAAACAATAGTTCACATTACCAACAACGGTATGTACAAAGTGGAGTTCGTCCACAATATATTCATGATGAGACTGCCCCTCAGCCTAGGCTAGCCCAAGGTATCACCCAAAAGTCATTGTGAAGGTGTGAGGGGCAGGGAATAGGGCACTAGAATCAGAGGGTACAGCCTTTGACTTCTCAGACCCTGATGTCTTAATCCCCATTATCCCTATCCACTCCCCCCCATAGTGATGAACCTCATGTAACATGTTGAAAATATGTATTATGATTGTCTCCTGGACTCTGCGACCTCCAGATCAGTGTTGATAACTATACCTGATTCTGACTGTAGTTTTATTGGCTCAATAATTGTAAAGGGGGTATCAGGTCCACATCTAAATGTTCCAAAGCTTTCCCCTCAGATGGTGTCTGTAGGACCCTTAGCAGGGGAACATTCTTTTCTTTTCATGCCTGGCTCCCCCATAAATCTCCTGGGGAGAGATCTTTTGTGCAAACTAACAGCCACAATAACTTGCTCTTCAGATTGCTCTATATCACTGGAATTACCTGAGGAATCTTTGTATTTGCTCCCTATACTTCCTTAAAACAGTCAGGGAATGAAGGAACCCATTTTTAAAAACCCAGCCAATATTCCTAAATCTCTCTGGGTAACATCATCTTTTGATGTTGGCCTATTAAAATCAGCTATTCCTGTTCAAATTTGGACAAAATCAGGCCCACCTCCTTCTATTCCTCATTACCCTCTCTCAAAAGACGTGATTGGGGGAATTATCCCAATGATAAATCCGTTAACAGAACAAGGCATTATAGTTCCCTGCAATTCAGAATATAATACACTCGTCCTACTGGTAAACAAAGCCAAAATTAGGCTCTGGTGGAAAAGCTGTCTATAGATTCATCCAGGACTTAAGAGCAGCTAACAATTGTGATAAAAATGACACCTTGTAGTTTCTAACCTAAATACAATTCTTTTTTAAAATTATTTTTAAAAACCCTTACCTTCCATCTCAGAATCAATACTGGGTATTGGTTCTAAGGCATAAAAGTGGTAAGAGCTGAGCAATGGGGGTTAAGTGAATTACCCAGGGTCACACAGCTAGGAAATGTCTGAGGCCAGATTTGAACCAAGGACCTCCTGTCTCTGGGTCTGACTCTCAATCCACTGAGCCACCCAGCTGCCCCCTCTAAATTCATGTCTTTCTAATATTCTTAGCACAGCTATATAATTTACTTGTGCTCAGCATTCTTTTTTATTCCAATACATGAGTATTCCAGGCATATATTTGCCTTTACATGAAAATGTTCACAGGGGAACTGGGCTTATTTGCCCCTAGGGTTCGTGGATAGCCCTACATCATTTTCACAATTTCTGTGTGAGGACACATATTATTAAATTTGAGCACAGCAGTTTGGTACAATAGATGGATAATTTGCTCTTAGAATCACCTAATGCCAGTGTGCCCAGAAGATTGGAAACATATCCTCTTAGAATTGCATAAGAGGGGCCACAAGGTCTCAAAAGAAATAGTTCACTGTTGTTTTCCTGAAGTAAAATATTAAGGGTTCATTTTAACAGCTGTTGCCTGTTCTATTTCACCTAAGTTCATTGAGGATATAAAAAAATTGAGCATACCCTCCACTAAGATGCTTTTGAGGGCAATTCTTGGATCAACAGGTAGTAGATCCCTTGTTATAGGTAATTCACTAAGCCCCTTATAGTACTAACAAAAAAATTTGGTCCCCAAAACTCTAAAATTAGAAGGGGAATACATGACAGCTTTTTCACAATTAAAACAGGCTATTCTACCTGCCCCTGCTTTAGGCATCCCAAATTACAATAAACCATTCACTTTATTTTGTACATGAACAGAAATACAAGATAATTTCAAGAGATTCATGATAAAATATGATATTCATGTCCAGAAAGATGACTGATAAACTCTAGTGTAAACTGAAATATAATTGTCTCACTGTATTCATCACATTTCATATAACAGAGTAATATTCAAATATATTCATGTACCATAATATTTCGAGACATTCCCAACTTCATAGGTATTTACTTGATATAATGTGAGGATTTTCTTGCTAAAATGACTTCTTTACAGTATGAGTCCTACTTGTAGAATCTCTGGACCAAATATTTCTAATATTATAAGTTGATTATTCTATATCAATTCCAAATTGATTTCTAAAATGACTATATTATTCACAACTTAACCAAAAATCTGCTATTAGTTTCCCTTTTCACAACCTCTCCAACATTAATTATTCCTAATTTTTGTCATCTTTGCCACCCTTGAGTCTATTATCCTTAAATTTATGTTGCATTATAACTTAGACACTTGGTGTGCTTTCAAGTATTCTGAAATGTCTAGTCATTTTCTAAATATGGTACTTGAACCCAGCTCTTACTGACTCCATAACTTTTAATCTGCTTTGGTTCCCTACTCCTTACATAGTAAAAAATATAAGCATAATGGGGGAAGCAATAGAGTTCTGGTCTGAGAGTCAGGAAAACTTTTTTTCTGACTTTATATTTGACCTCAGACCCTTATTAGCTGTATGTGACACTGGACAAGTAATTTACCCCTGTTTGCCTCAGTTCCCCCATCTTTAAAATCATGTAGAGTAGGAAATGACAAACCATTGCAGTATCTTTGTCAAGAAAACTCCAAATGAAGTCATAAAGTGTTGGACACAATTTAAAAATGACGTAATAACAAATACACAAAATAATTTGAATTGAGATTATATACCTGTTATATCACTTCTTTATGGATCCCAGCTACGACCAATGTTCCATTTTCATAGATATTCTGTATTAAACCATACCAGTATCAGGTGGGTGAACTAGATGACTCTATGAATGGTCTAATTTAGGAGATACTGAGAAAGACTAAAAATATGTTCCTCATTAATGTTTAAAAGTGCTTCATTAGTGCCATTATTCTATGCTATGCATTAATCTCCATGATATAAGCTTAAGATCTGAACATAAATAGTGTAAAATATTAATTCACCAGCACTTTATTGGGGGAGAGATTATTTGGTTGGTTCTGCATAAATATGAATTTTTACTCTCAGTTTACTAGGTGGAGAGTGGTGGAGGTAGAGGGTAGTACAGATAAGTATACATAAATATCAGTGCATAATATAGCCTATCTTAAACTTTTGGCTAATATTTACCCTGTTTTTAATTATTTGAATACTGTTTATTTCTTTTTTAACTGCCAAAATCTTAAATCTATCTTTCTGAATTAAAAAAAAAAACTTTCTGGAGAAGACAAAGTATAAATTAGTTATAATTGTGAGAGGAAGAATTTAGTAAAGAATATATAATTCTATTCTGATAAATGAGATATCTTTATAGCAGATATCAAAACTTAACCTATAAGAGGAAATATTTTAGGTCTATTGATTCACATCTAACTTCAGAATTAAATAACTGATCAGATGCTTTTGACTATAGCTAAAATATTTTAAAAATATTTGAAAGTAATATCTATGGGTTTACAAGTATCTAATGAATCAAGTGACAAGGGAGGTTAAAGTACTAGAGAAAGAGAGATAAAAACAAACCTCTCTCTTTTTGATTTAGAAATCATGGATGATTTTCCTCAGTTTGGTAAGTAAACTAAATTAGTAAGTAACTAAATCTGCTTATTGAGTATTGGGATACCCATTAATTATAATGTGTCCACATGAAGTTGAGGCATTGTTTTAATTTATAAAACCAGGCATTTTCGAAAAAAAAAAAAACTCACTAGGTAAGAGATAACTTTGCTGGGTAATGAAACTATTACCTTTAGACACTGTACAGTCCTTAATCCTGCCACTTTGCTTCCAGATTTACCGTTTTCAGGAGAAACAATGCACAGTTGTGAATCTTTAGTGTCCATGGCTGAAAAACCTTGAAATAATCTCCTGGATACTCCTTTAGACAACCCAGACAGTTTTATTCACTGATGGTTCTTTCATGAGGGATGGCATATGCTACCCTAGAGCTGCTGTGGTCACAGAATGTGCTATTCGGTGGTCATTTCATTGCCCTCAAATATAAATGCTCAAGGTGCAGAACTGATAGCTCTAAAACATGCCTGTATGTTTGCCATGGATAAGAAAGCAAAAATTTACACAGATTCTAGGTATGCCTTTGGAATATGCTATGCAGTGGGCATGTTATGGCTCCAAAAAGGGTTTCTAACCTCTGCTAGAAAGTGTATTACAAACACAGAGACCATTAATTAAATGCTTTCATCTCTTCAGCTACCTAAAGCTCTAGCTGTAGTTCATTGCTTTGCTCCTACAGGTGGTACTGGCCCTTTCTCTAGAGTGAACCACCAGACAGATACTGTGGCAAAGCTTGCTGCTTTATAGGGACCTGAATTAAATTTACCTTTGACAACTAGTAACAACTCAAATTTATCTCTTTATTATAATGAATAGGAAGTTGAAAAATGGAGACAAAGTTTAATGCAAAACAGAGCAATGTTGTATGGATGTCATCTGTAGGAAAATCCATACTCCCTAGGAATTTCTATCACCAAATATGCTTTATCAGTTCACAAAAGTGGTCACTTTGGCATTCAGACTATTGTGGATTCTGTTAAAAAGTTATGGATGTTCTCTGGTATAACAACCAAAGCCTCTAAAATGTGTGCAGACTGTCCTACTTGCCAGCCATACAATCAACATGCTTTTTGTTGCAAAGCCTTTGATGAGCATCTTCTGGCTTAAACATCTTTTGAGCATTTACAAATTTATTTTATTATTACTATACCCAAGCTTGGACATTATAAGGTTTGTCTGGTCAGAATTCATCAGCTGATCAGGAAGCATTTCCTAGTGCCTGGGCCACAGCAGCATTTGTTGTTAAGGCGTTCTTGAGGGAGATTGTCCCCCTCTTTGGTCCACCAGCATGAATTGATTCAGACAGGGGAACCCATTTTACCGATTCTGTTTTCTCTTAGGTTTATTTTTGTTTGGGAATCACTCCCCAAATCCATATACCAAATTACCCCTAGAACTCAGGCCAAGTGGAGAGAATGAATAGAGATCTTAAAAATATGATTGGAAAATTGTGCACTGAGACTAACTTGAAATGGCTTGAGGTTCTCCCCTTGGTCCTGTTTTATCTTCATAGAAGGCCCAGGGGAGATATACACATCTCACCATTTGAAATGCTTTTTGGACATCCCTACATACACATTACTACTAGTGGAGGACACTTCTATTGCTTCTTATATACAGGACTTATATATGGATTGATGTTGAAGATAACCCAGACCAGGTAAGTAAGCACGGACCCTCCTGAGGGACAAGCCCTCCTCCAGACTTAGTTGCCCAATAGGGATCCAATAAGGACAGAATGTAATTGAATAGCTGTCCTGATGTTCAGCTCCCTCTATGTCCCCTGAAATGTTAGTCCTCTTATCTGACTGCGATATTCAAATAAAGATAAAATTTAATAACAAGTTGGATTGGGAGGGAATTAGGGAAGGGGGAAGAGGCGTTCCCTAGATGAGGTTTGAATCTCTCTCAGTTTTTGAGCTGAGGCCAGACCTCATAGGCTGGTGGAGGGTTTCTGTTATTTTTGTCTATGTTATATCTGTGCTAGTTTTCTTAAGTTCAAAGTCTTAGCAGTAGACAGCGAGAGGAATAAAGTTCTGACCTTTAGAGATGGATGGGCCTGTCTCTTCAGGCTGACACCCCTAAAGACCAGCCTTACAGTTCAAATTGCTTCCCTTAAGTCCTTTCGTCGATGACATGATCACAAGAATCCAGGGAGAGCACACAGTTGGTAAATTCCAGAATAGAACCACTTCTATCCAGAGACGGAGAAAGCTCTTTCCTCTTCCAGGGCCAGGAAGGAAGTGCTAGTCACAAGACCAACCGCCTCTCCCAGTTGCCCCTTCCCCCACCAACTGTCATTCTTGTCAATATTTTCTCTCTCTAATATTCCCACTGTTATTTGTTCCAACTCAGTGGCAGAAAGTCCAGAACTCTTTTAGTTTTCATTTCCACAAGGTAAAATCAGACCAGGGAATCACATACTTCCCTTTTACCTCAAAATCTAGTCCCTTCTCTTTTATAGTATGGCAATTTTCTGTAGTCCTAGCTGCCATTAGGTAAATGCAATTTTGCTGCATTTGTCCTATATGCTTGTAGGACATAAAATCACTTTAATAGGTCTTGCTGATGATTCAAAGACCTGTTACAGGCTTATTCTTTTTTACTCACAATTTTATACACATAAGATTTTGGTAGCCTCATAATTTTAATTAGTACAGGAGAAAGCTGAGGCTATATATATATATATATATATATATATATATATATATATATATATATAATCCTGAATTTAATTTTTTCTCCTATTTGGTTTTCTTAGGGCTTCTTTTTTGATTTCTTGTGAGAATCAATTCATATAACTCGTAACTCAATCATGTGTCCCAGGGTGATTCTGGTGTTGGTCAACACCCTCCTCAGGGGGATTGTATAATTATCCTACTATGCAAAGTTTAAAATCTTTTGGAGAAATTTTAGGAAAAGAAAATCATCAACACCCCAAAACAAGAAAGCAAATCTTTTAGATAAAGTTGCCATAAGGATGCATGTAGAAACCACACACTGCATCAAAATATCTATAGTGAACTTTGAGATATAATGAACTGAACTGGAGGGGGTTAAATATATCATTTATTCTGAATGGAAATTCTCATGCCAAAGGGAAGTGTCCCAAATTGTTTTGTTTTTTTGTCAATGTGTCTATTAATCATTTTTGTTTTCTTTCTCTTCTCTTTCCCTCGTATCCCTATATTGTTGTAATTTCCCTAGGTAAAGTGCCATATTTAATACACCTCTAGTGAGAGAATGTTTAGAAGTATCAGCTGGTTATGTGAAATAATTCATTGGGGAGACTAGGCATGTTAATCTCCCAAAAAACCCAATTGGGGAGATTTCAACATGCTCATCTCACAGTAGAATCATGAGGGGGATTGTTGGAAGGGAATATCTCTCTCTATTGTGTCACTTTGTTGACATCATTTCTCAGAGACATGGAGGCCAACTACCACTAAATTAATCCAGGTATATACAAGCACCTCAGAGAAAGGAAGTTAAAAAGAACCCAGGAACCAATGAGACAGGCAACTGATCTGACAGGCACTGCCCCCTAGGAGGAGCCAGGCAAATTAAGAAATTATGATTGCTTCCTGAGATGTGATGTGAGATTTAGTGGGTGGAGAAAATAGCTTATAAAGGTCAGACCAGGGGCCTGTTCGAGGACTTTTGGCTGGAGCATGGAGGCTGAAAGAAACTCTTGGTGGTGAGCTTCAATCCATCATTGCAGCCAATAGAGCTAAGTGCCTCTCTACCCCTTTCCTATCATTCCCTCTCTTTACTTCTACTACTTTGATTTAATAAAGTTATTAAAGCTACTATCAGTCTCATAATTTGATTTTAATCATTACAGGAGAAAGCTTAGGCTAAAAAGTGTGACATGATTTATAAATAGCTAAGTAGTTAGTATCAAGGGTGAGATTTAAATTCATATTTTCCTGACCCTAAATATAGTG
Organism: Monodelphis domestica; assembly: GCF_027887165.1. Lineage (NCBI taxonomy): Eukaryota > Metazoa > Chordata > Mammalia > Didelphimorphia > Didelphidae > Monodelphis > Monodelphis domestica. Next base: position 254,439,389 of record NC_077234.1, read on the forward strand.
CTCTCTCATATAAAGATATAGATATCCAAAAAATTTTTTTTACATTTTATCTTGTCCTGGTTAAATCATATCTTGAGTTTCATATTCACTTTTTAGGAACAGAATGAAGGAAAGAGATTTAAAAGACAGAAGTCTTTAGCAGAATATAGTTAAAGGATTGAACAGTATGTTTGGAAGATTAAGAGAAATTAAGAGAAGATTTAAGATTGGAGAATATCTAAGAGACAATAGCAAACTTCAACTATTGGAAGGGCTATCATGTGAAAAATTCATCAGTCTTATTTTTCTTGTTCTTATAGGACTTAACTATAACCAGTATTGAGAATTTAGTGGAATCTCATTTTCTACTAAATATTTAAGGAAAACTTTTTTGAAATAATTACAACTATTTAAGAATGGATTGAAGAAAGAATAAAATGAGTTTAACATTACTGGAGTTCTTCAAATACAATTAAATGACCCTGTGTCAGCTTAGTAATCTATAGAATTCATACTTTATGTTAGAGTGGATACAGATAGACTCTGATGCTAAATTATCTTATGGCAAAATGATTGATTTTTTTAATCACAACTACCAAACACTTTTCACACAAAGTCAGATCTAAATAATTGGAAAGAAATAATTTGTTATGGTAGACTAGACCAATATAAGAAAACTAGTAACTCTTCATAAATTATTTATTCCTATTTTATGATATGTATTTATTAATTATATTATATAATTATATTATTACTATATTTATTAATTATATCTTTCTATTTTACTTATTCAGTGCCATACAAATAGAACTTCCCCAAAATCATATCATAAAGCTAGAAAAAAATAATTATAAAATTCTGTTGGAAAACAAAAGATTCAGCATATCAAGGGAATTAATTAAAAAAACACATGAAGGAAGGTGGCTTAGATATTCTAGATCTGAAACAATAAAATACAATTTCAACCATCAAAACGATCTGGTATTGCCTAATAACAATGTTGGGACCAACAGGATAGAATAGGTACTCAACATGTAATGGCAAATGACCATAGTAACCAAGAGTTTGAAAAATCAAAAGTTTGAAGCACCTACAAGAAGAACTAACTATCTGACAAAAACTACTGGGAAAGCTGAAAACTCTCTGGTATGAAATAGGCATAGACCAGAAACCTCATCGCATAAAACAAGATAAATTCAAAATGCATACATGATTTAGAAGTAAATTATGCTTCATAACAAATTAGGGGAACTCAACAAAGATTATGTCTCGGATCTATGGATGAGGGAAGAATTTATTTCAAAACAAGACTTAGAGAACATTATTAGATGTAAAATAGATTTCTCTGAAGTTATTTTAAAAGTTTCTGCACAAAAATAGCAATGCAACTACAACTATAAGTTAAACAATACTGGGGAAAATTCTTATGGCCAATCCTTCTGACAAAGGCTTCATTTATCAAATATATAGTAGCTGACTCAAATCTATAAGAATACAAAGCATTTCCCAACTGACAAGTTACCAAAAGATATGAACAGGCAATTTTCAGATGAAGAATTCTCAATGTCTCAGGAGATAGATTGAAAGTATCTTTATTGATATGAAAAAATGGTCCAAATAATTATTGATTAGAGAAATTAAAATTAAATCAACATTGAGGTACTTACCTTACACACATCAGACATGACAAAAAAGGAAAATGACAAATGCTGTGGGGGATCTTGGCTGCTCAGGCTGCTTCTTCAGCCCAGCTCACCAAGTCCAAATGTATGCAGCAGAATCCAATGCTCAGGAGTCTTTGGGTTGGCCTTTTGTTAGCAGTTACTCCACGTCACTTCCTGTCTCTCTCCCACTTTAAGGAAACCAATGACAGCCTGCAGATGTGCCTGGCAGGGCCTGATTGTGATCTTTGGGGTGTGAACTTTTTCTAGTGAAAAGGCTCTTACTAAGTATTTCATTCATTCATTCATTCATTCGTTTGTTTGTTTATTCATTTATTTATTTATTTAAGATATTAAGTATCTTACTAAATGTGAGAGAAGCAGCACTTCAAATCCTTGATAATTAACTTAAAAATAGACAAAAAAAGTTTAAGTCTCTCTTCACACTGGGGAGGAGAGAACATGGACTGGCAAACAGAAGACATATTAGAATAATGTGCTGAAATGTCATGTCAACACACTATTTTAAAATGTATGATTTTGTGTACATTTTAAATTAATGATTCACTTTTAAAACTATATTAGTGATTTCCCACTGGCTGATAATGTGGAAACATACAAAAAAGGTACCTATTAAGGCTCAGGAAGCTACTTCTAGTTAAACTATCAAAACAAATGATTTTATATGTTTCCTATTTTCTTTAACTATGCCCAGGTTCTGAGAGTAATAATTAAAAAATTAAGGGTAAGACATTTCATCATTCTGAAAACTTACTCATTTTTCACTTAATTCATTGAAATATGGATGGATGGTTTTTATTACACAAAGCGCCACAATACAATTAAAAATGGATAGCTTTCTCCTCTTGTGAGTCTGAAATCTGGATGCCCTCTTTGTGTTTTAGGACTTCTGTCCATGTGAGTCATACGTTTTATGTGTTTGTAGGTGAGAAAAATGACGTGGATCTTTTTGAGCCAGTAATCGGAGGGAATCTTGTGTCTTTGATTGAATGCCATGTTCATGTCTCTTCCCAGGGAAGGGAAGCAAACGTTGTTGAGTGAGCCAGGGGTCCCTATTTTCTGTGTAGGTCCAGGCTGGGAGCTAGCCTGGATGACTCCAGGAGGAATTACTGTGCTTGTCAAGATGTGTCCATATGAAATAACTCGCTGGACAAGAACACGATTTGCATGAGAATTGGATCTTGTGGTAGGCTCTTTTTCATATTGTGGAATCCATACGACCAGGATATTATGCAATCAGCAAAAAATGAAGGTACGATGAGTCAATACGTTTCTGCAGTCTATCCTTTCCAGTAGTATAAATAGACATGAGTGACACGGACTGTTCTCATCAGGAACGAAACATGATTGACTATGGTGAGGAAAATGGGCATCCTGCCGTACTTGCCACTGAGTTAGCTACAACGAACGCAGAATAATGACCACGTTTAAAATGTGGTTCCAAGAATTAAGATGATCAAAGTCAGTAGGCTAACTCTAACTCCCCCTATTTCCTCAAAAGTGCCGGCAGTGAATCATGATTGGTCAAATCCAAAACAATCCTAAAAGCTTTACTTGTGTTGATTTTGGATGTTTATCACAAATAGTTTGTAATTTAGATGAAATAGAACGTTTGATAAATCACATAGTTATGAATGTCCTCATTTCAGCTTTAAATTCAAAGTGAGAAAAGGTATGTTTTAGGTTTAAAACTCCTTCTGTTTTCATTGTTTCTCCCCAGTATGATTTTTTTTTTCAATTTAATGGCTTTTCTGAACACCTGGGTTGAGATCATTACAAATGGGTGCATACTGAATTCATAGCTCCAGTATTCACGGCAAAATGACATTACAGAAATGCTTCCTGGTTAAAAAAATAGGGAGAGAGAATTCAAGGGGAAATGATCATCTGTATTGGAACACAGACCTCTTATTTCCAAATGCAGTGTGTCTCATTAGGGAAGAATATACAGCTGGGATGTAGCATCCCAATTTGAGGTTTTCTGAAGACATTTCTGTAAGTTATCATGGTATAATGCCATGGTGACCAGTAGACATGGTGAATTAAGATTTGAGAAAATATGGCATAAATCTAAGTCTCAACTTTTCTTTATAATTATTTGTCATTTTTATTTTTTTATTTTAAGTTACAATTTCTTCATATCATGAAGTGCATAAAACATAGGGAAAATATTTACAGTGTGCCCAGAAGTGTAGAATGATTTCTTTGTTTCAGCCTGTCCACAGTGGTTCTTGGGCAGTAAGCATGTTTATGAACAGTAAAGAGGCTTTTTATAAAAACAAGCCCCTATTGTGTTCTTGTCATATTGAAACAAACATCAACAAATCAGATCCTAGAAGAATATAGACAGTTATGTGTCCTGAAACCCTAAAGTACTATTGACCACAAATGTATACCCACAATGCAGCTCTGGGTACATAGCACATGTTTAATTATATTATAATAATTATATTATCTTACTTTAAGTCCCCTTGTCTTTTAACCCTCCTAGAGGCAGAGATTTCCTTATTTGTAATTTGCAATGACTTACTCATGAGATATGATACTTCAAAGATTTTTATTTTTTTATTTTTATCTCTATGGATTTTTCCTCCATCAACGCTGATATAGCCTTTCCATACATTAACAGCCTTTCATGTGTTACTTTGTGAGGGGAAAAAAAAAATCTGATGGTCAACACGTAGCAATGGTCGGTGTGATAGAATAGAAGATGTGATCCTGGGTCCAAATTCACATTTTGTGACATAACATGGATTCCCCCTGGGACATTAGGGGAGCTAATTAAGTTTAATGAGTTTACTGCTTCCTTCTTTAGATGGGGAAAGTAGAGTAACATGTATGGATGGGTTAGGAGAATGATCTATTAAGTACTTACAGCTTAGACCCGTATGATTTCCCCTACTGCCTTGCCATATTTAGCTTTTGTTTGTTTGCTTGCTTGCCACTATAGCTGCTGCTGTATTTATTTTGTTTTATTTTGCTTTATTTTCTTCTGTAGAGTAAGGAAGCTGTCCCTGAGACTGCATTGATCAAAGGGACTAAGGCTTAAGCTGTCTTGGTTTGACCAGAGCAAATAAGGCCAGCCCATGAGATCTGGACCCTTCACACTAGAAGGCGATTCCACTATTCATTAAGTAAATATGGCTTCTTTTCAAATTCACACAATTCTTACTAGAAACCATTTTCATAGGGAAATGAGGAAACAAGCAATGATTCCCTGAATGAAAATCCTTACCTTACTGAATACAATTTCATACTGTGACTAAATCAAATCCATTTTGTTAACCATCTAATGGTATATGAAAATCTCCTTTCCTTACTAGTTAGGTTTGACTCAGATCAGTTTTATGGTTCAATCTTGATGTCAGTAAAAAAGTCAAAGAAACAGAAAACCTTCTTAACAATTTCAGCAGTCCAAAAGCTATGGGCTGTGACAGGTTGTTGAGATACCTTTGTTTTTCCTCCTACTATGTATTCAATGAGATAGAGTATTAAGAGTTGTTGGCAATAAAATAGTAGGAATTCCCCTCGTATATGGATTATACTAGATAGTTAGTAAGGTTCTTTATAACTCACATTCTGTGATTCTGTAATAATAGAAAGTTTTAATTAATGTCACTGAGTTAGTGCAAGATTTGTTTCCTTTTTATGGAGGTTTATCCCATTCACATTCAGAGTTATGATTCCCACCTGTCTATTCCCCAACATTTTGATTTCCTCTCCTATTTCTGTCCTTTCTTCTTTCACTATTTCCTTTTAAACCAGTGTTTGCTTTTAATCAGTCCCACTAACTGCCACCCTTATTTTACTTCCCTTTCTGCCCCTTCTTTTTCTCTCTCTTATTATTTTTTAGGGTCAATTAAATTCTTTCCCCCTTCTCCTTCGCTCCCTTTTTATACTTCCTGCCCCACTCCCCCACTTAGTTTATTTTTCCTCTCAGCTTCCCTATAGGGTAAGATAGAATTTGATATCCTAATTGATCTAGATGCTCTTTCCTCTCAGAATTGATTCCACTGAGTTTAGATTTGAGTGTGACCTATTAGCACTCTTCCTCTTCTTCTTAAAATAGTATTCTTCCCCTCACTCTCTCATGTATCTCTTTGTGTGGTATAGATTATCCTCATTTTCTTATTCCTTCAAGTTTCTCTTGGTGCCATCTTCTATTCCCCATATTTTCTTTTTTTTGCATATCTCCTTAAACCATTTAGTGCCCCAATCACTACATATCAATAATTCTTTTAACTACTATAATAGTGAATACAATTTTTTAAGTTACTATTAACATTTTTCCATATAGGAATATAAACAATTTGACTTTATTGAACTCCTTAAAGAAAAAGAAAAGAAAAAAATTTCCCCTCTCTTCTTTATTTACCTTTTCAAGTTTCTCTTGGTTTGTTTATTTGGATATCAAATTTTCCATTTAGTTCTGGTCTTTTCTTTACCAATAAATGGCTATTTTGTTGAATGCCAAACTTTCCCCTGGAAGTATATAGTCAGTTTTGATGGGTAGGTGATCCTTGGTTGTAGACCCAATTCTCTTGCCTTTCTGAATAACATTCCAAGCCTTGCAGTTCTTTAGACTGAATACTGTCAGATCTTGTGTAATCCTGATTACTGCTCCTTGATATCTGAATTGTCTCTTTCTGGCTTCTTGTAATATTTTCTCCTTAGCTTGGAAGTTCTTGAATTTGGCGATTACATTCCTTGTGATTGTCTGTTGAGGATTTAGTGTAAAATGGGATCTATGGGCTCTTTCAATGACTATTTTGGTCTCTTGTTCAAGAACATCAGGGAAGTTTTCTTGCATAATTTCATAAAGCATGATGTCCAGGTTTCTGTTTATTTCTGGGTTGTCAGGTAGATCTATGATTCTTAAGTTCTCTTCTCCATCTGTTTTCCAAATCATGCGTTTTCTCAAAGAGATATTTCATGTTACTTACTATTTTGTCAATCTTTTGACTTTGCTTTATTGATTCTTGCTGTCTTATGAGATCATTAGTTTCTACTTACTCATTTCTAGTCTTTAAAGACTGGTTTTCCACTATGATATTTTGATTTTGATTTTTGGTTCAGTCTATCCTGCTTTTCCTGGCTTCTAGCAGGTCATTTCTGGTCTTCAATTTGCTTATCATTTCATTTGATTTCTGGATGTCTTTTTCCAAATTTGACATTCTGTCTTTTAAACTGTTATTTTCTATTTGAACTATTTCCTACTTTTCTTGTCAAGTTTCTCCTATCTTTTTAACTTGGTTCTCAAATTCCAGCCTGATTTCTTGGAAAGCTTGTGACCAATTTAGATTTTTTTAAAAGTTTGGATATGTTTGCTTATTTGTTGTCCTCTGCTGTCTCCTGTGTAATTTGTTATTTCTCTAAGTATAAATTATCCAGAGTCAAAGGCTTTTTCTTATTTATTTATGTTTTGTAGTTATAGATTGTATTACTTGGGTGTTGCTAGTCATTGTTATGTTAGTTTTTTCTTCTCTTCCCAGAAAGAAGTCTGAGTGAGGTGGGTAGTCAGCTCTCTGTGTATCTAGCTTTAGCTTGGCTTTTCCCTGAGGCTAATTTTCGAGTCTCTAAAGCAGCATCTGCTGTGCTGTCTCTTTGCCCAACCTCCACATTCCTCAACCTCCTGGGGATTTAAGTCTTGATGCATTAAGGGGCAAATCTATGGTGCCCCAGCCAGCCCCTGAGAACCTAGATGTTGCCCTGCACTGGCTCTGACACTGTCACTGGAGGTGGAGTAAGAGTGGGGATGAGCTTGCCCCTTGGTGGGAGTAAGTGGAAATGCCCAAACCTTGCTTACCTTCCATTCTGTGCCATTCTGTGGTCATCTGATTTTGGTTTTGTCCTTGTGAGGTGCCCTATCTTATCTCCATTGGTGGAGAAGAGAGGAAGAGCCCCGCCTCTACTCTGGGGCCATATTAACCCAGAAGTCCCTCTGAGGGACTCATGAGAAAGAATGCTGTTCACATCCAGAGAAAAAACTGTGGAAGGAGAAACACAGAAGAAAAACAACTGCTTGATCACATGGTTTGATGGGGATATGTTTGGGGGTGTAGACTCTAAGCAATTACCCTAATGCAAATATTAATCATATGGAAATAGGTCTTGATCAATGACACATATAAAATATATAAAATGAATTGCTCATCGGCTATGGGGGTGGTGGGAGAACATGAATCATGTAACCATGGAAAATTATTCTGAATCAATTAATTAAATAAAATTTTTCAAATAAATAAAATTAAATAAAAAATAAAAATTGTTATCAGGATTCAGATACTTCTATGACCCTGGGCAAGAAATTAAACTCCCATTGCCTAGCCCTTATCACTATTCTGCCTTAGAACCAGTACACAGTATTCATTCTATGACAAAAGGTAATGGTTTTATAAAAATAAATAAATAAAACATTGCCAAGATTTTTTAAAGGAGTAAATCCAATTCTTAAATAACTCCTTCAGAGAAAAATAAATTGAACATACCAGGAATGAACTCCAAAGAAAAAATCCCCAAGACCAGATGGAATCACAAATGAATTTAATGAAACATATAAAGAACAATTAATCCCAATACTATACAAAGTATTTTGCAAAATAAGCAAAAAATAATCCTACCAAATTCTTTATATGACACAAATAGAGTGCTGATACCTAAACCAGGAAGACCAAAAACGAGGAAAGAAAATTATAGACCAATTTCCTTAATGAACCTTGATGCAAAAATCTTACATAAAATACTAGCAAATATACTACAGCAATAGATCACAAGGATTATTCACTCTGACCAGATGGGATTTATACTAGGAATGCAAGACTGGTTTAATATTAGGAAAACCATCAGTGCAATAGACTATACCACTAATCAAATGATTATCTCAAGAGATGCAGACAAAGTCTGATAAAATACAACAGCCTCTTCTATTGAAAACAGTAGAAAGAATAGGAATAAAAGGGCCTTTCCTTAAATTAATCATCAGCAAGTATCATCTGCAATGGGGATAAGTTAGTTGCTGTGGACATTAATGGTTATGGGTTGATTACCTAATAGAACCCATTGATCCACCACTCTATTTCTAACCCAGAACCTATTGTTTTGTTCATTACTGCTTCATAGTATAACTTGAGATCTGATGCAGCCAAGCCTCCTTCCTTGATGTTTTCTTTCATTATTCCCCTTGATATACTTGGTCTTTTGTTCTTCAAGATGAATTTTGTTGTTATTTTTTCTTGTTCTATGAAATAGTTTTGGGGGGATTTGCTGTGACACTGAATGGATAAATGAAGTCAGATTTGAGTAATTAATGTTTTCCCAGTTGTTTAGTTCTGACTTTATTTGTGTGAAGAGTGCTTTTTAATTGGGTTCATAGAGTTGCTGAATTTGTTTTGGTAGGCCTATCCCAAGATATTTCATATTGTCTAGAGTTATTTTGAATATAATTTCATTTTCTATCTTTTGCTGTTAGATTTTGTAGGTGGTAAAAGTTGCTGCTCATTTATGTGAATTTATTTTGTAACCTGTACCTTTGCTGAAGTTGTTAATTATTTCTATTAGCTTTTTGGTTGATTCTCTAGCAATACCTCCATATCATCTGCAAAGAATAATTTTGTTTTTTCATTGACTTTTCTAGTTTCTTCTTTCTCATTGAAAAAGGGAATATTTCTAATCAAGGAAGAGTGGTGATTTGGGGCATCCTCGCTTTATACCTGATCTCATTGAAAGGGATTTAGATTATCCCCATTATAGAAAATGCTTGCTGGTTTAGAGGTGCTGTTCAACACTTTGAGGAAGGTTCTAATTATTCCATTTTCCCCAAGGTTTTTATAAGGAATGTGTTGTATTTTATCAATTTTTCTGCATTGATTGATGATTATTTAATCATGGCTTCTCCTGGTTTTATTATTGATATGATTCCTCTTCATTCTCTTAATGGATGGCCTTAATGGATGCTCCATCCTACAGGTGAGCAGTCTCAGATAAAAGCGACTTTAACAGTCTACTTGATTAGAGAGAGATAGGAATGTGGAACCATCCAGAGCATTTTTTCTGAACTCCAATTTCTATCCTACTTTTAAGTTTTTCTGTACTGTCATTTGGCAAAGCCTGGAAGTAATCAGAATTTGGCTTCCCCACGTCCACTTTCGTCTACATAACACAGAAAGTAAAATGTGGCCATTTAAATAATTGACCACAAAATTGTATATATAATACTCTTTTCTGTATGCAGAAAATGGAAATATTTTTTGAAGTTCTTATATCCGATACTGACAGAAATGGGCAAAAAGTATTGTGACCAGCTGACATGGGGGCAGGTCTGCAGAAATGACAGAAATCCCTGGGATTGGGCTAGAATAATACAACCTGGAATTAGTGAAGGAGTCCATGTTGAATATCAAAGAGATGTCTTTCTGGTAATGTTTTCTAGGCAAGCTCTTATGTTACAGAGGTGTCTGCCAGAGCTATTATTAAAGGAAGGAACTTTAAAGTGGTAACTCTCTGAATGAGTCAGACATCTGAACTGTGGCATTCCCATGACAGAAATCTCTAAATCAGCCCCACTGCCTCAGTGAGATGATCCACCAAAGAAAGGAAGACTTATTTCCCCTGGAAAAGAAGATGACGATGTCACTCACAGGAAGCCGCAGGCGATGAAGCGGCTCTGGTGGTGGCAATGAATATCAGCTCTCAGCGAGAGAGATGCTGAGCAGGAGAAAAACTATAACCATCTGGGCACTGTGGAGAATTCTAGGAAGATTAGATACTGCCAGTTAGAAATGCTGCAAGATTTGGGAAGAATTCAGTAGGTCCAATTCTTTGAGGAAACATGAACGTTAATATCTGCTAGGATCCCTGCCTGCTAGGTTACTGTAAATGACTAAAAATATGTAATTCTCATTGGTAGAGTTGCTTATCATGGGGTAGAAGAAAGGATTTTAGTCTTGCCCTTGAGATGTGCTTCTGAATGGTTTCTTTTTCCTTCTCAGAGCTTTGTGAATGGGATCCTTTTAGGGATCCGATTTAGGGATCTGGTACTTTGTTTGAGCTTTGTTTGAGTCTGTATAATAAAAGATGTTGTTGTAATATATGTTCAAAGTTTCATCTTTGACTTAGAATCCATGACTGCTTCCATCATAAATTCATTAGTAATAAAATAGACCATACATAGGATTGAAAACTCATAGATTGTTAATTATTTTGGTTATTATAATTGGTTCACTAGACAAACCTGGTCTAGACAGAAGTGCTATCTACTATGTTCAGTGACTTATAATTAATTGAGATTAGGCCTAAATCATTCATAAAGGAATATTGAATGTGAGTTGTCAAATGTTGAATTTGGATCAAGCATATATATCATGAAACTATCCACATGAATTCAAAATTATCCATAAAAGCATTTGAATTTTTGAGTTTGAGTTTCATCCACAATTCTGCCTGTCATATTTACATTTTCCCATCTAACTTTTAATTGTATTTTAGACATATTAGGTCATTTTGTAATGTGTTTCTGTTTTCAACTTCTCCTAATTTAGCAGTAATTATGATTCAAAATAATGTCCTATTTATTCTTCCCTCAAATCGTTAATAGAGGAGTTAAAATTCAGCCTATTTCTTATTCCCAGGGCTCTTCATTAGAAATCTCTATATTATTTGAAAATACATCATTTACTTTTATACTTCATTTATAAGAGTTAAGACATTTTCATTGTATGTGAAATTTTTCATACTGAAGATCTTTTACAGCCATTTTAATCTTTATTTTGAGAAACATTATATTCTAATCTATATGAAATAAAATTAAATAAATCAATTACACTTCATCATAGTGTATTTCCATCATTTACTGATTTGGGAAGGAAATATAACATTGATTTCACTGCTTATTTACTTATTACTCTAGACATATGTCTGTTTTGTCTTAATATCAGTTTGACAAGTGGAAAAAAGAGAAAACTGAACTTCCCAAACAGAAAATGTAAGCACCAGTTGTTTTCTTTTCCATGCTTTACATTAGTACCATTTTTCTGTATCTCAAACTTCTTAGTTTTCTATGCTTTTAAATAATATAGAACTGGCTGGCTAGCAATTGACACTTGAAATAATTTTAAAAATTGTAGTATATATTATTGACTCATTATTTGCACTAGAATGTCTATTTTATTAATAAAATTACAAAAGTACTTCCTAGATTCCTATTGAGTTGAATGGCTAACATTCTAATTCTAGTTCTTGCTCTCCTTATCTTTTCCCTTCAAAACTCCATAAACTCTTTACAGATTCATCCCTTTGTGTCTATATATGGAAGAGACAGGGAGACAGAGAAACAGAGACAGAAATAAAAAGAGAGAGCAAGAGACAGAAAAAGAGAGAGACAAATAGAGAGACAGAGACAAAGATAGAGGAAGAAGGAAAGAGAGCTCCTATTAACCCTCCCATAGGTTTAACAGTCTTTGTGAAACTAGATGCTGACTGTTGTTTTAGGGTGCGGGTGTGTGTGTGGGGTGTGGGTGCAGGTGTGTGTCGGGGTGTAGATGTGTGTCTATATTTTGTTTTTCATTTGGAAAATTTTATTTAATTAATTAATTTAGAATAGTTGTCCATGGTTACGAGATTCATGTTCTTTCCCTGCCCTCCTCCCCTGTCCCACCCATAGCAGACATGCAATTCCAATGTGTCATTCATTGATCAAGACCTATTTCCTTATTATTAATATTTGCACTAGGGTGATCATTTAAGAGTCCACATCCCCAATCCTATCCCCATCAACCCATGTGATCAAGCAGTTGTTTTTCTTCTGGGTTTCTGCTCCCCCAGTTCTTCCTCTGGATGTGGATAGTGTTCTTTTTCCTAAGTCCCTCTGAACTGTCCTAGATCACTGCGTTGCTGCTAGTAGAGAAGTCAGTTACATTTGATTGTGCTACAATGTATCAGTCTCTGTGTATAATGTTCTCCTGGTGCTGCTCCTTTCGCTCTGCATCACTTCCTGGAGGTTGTTCCAGTCTACATGGAATTCCTCTACTTTATTATTCCTTTGAGCACAATAGTATTCCATCGCCAACAGATACCACAATGTGTTCAGCCATTCCCCACTTGAAGGGCATCCCCATATTTTCCAATTTTTGGCCACCACAAAGAGCACAGTGATGAATGTTCTTGTACAAGTCTTTTTCCTTATTATCTCTTTGAGGTACAAACCCAGCAGAGCTATGGCTGGATCAAAGGCAGACAGTCTTTTAGTGCCCTTTGGGCATAGTTCCAAATTGCCCTCCAGAATGGTTGGATCAGTTCACAAGTCCACCAGCAATGAATTAGTGTCCCTACTTTGCCACATCCCCTCCAGCATTCATTACTTTCTTTTGTTGTCATGTTAACCAATCTACTAGGTGTGAGATGGTACCTCAGAGGCATTTTGATTTGCATCTCTCTGATTATAAGAGATTTAGAGCACTTTTTCATGTGTTTATTAATAGTTTTGATTTCTTTATCTGAAAATTTCCTGTTCATGTCCCTTACTCATGTATCAATTGGGGAAAAGCTTGATTTGTTGTATAATTAATTTAGTTCCTTATAAATTTGAGTGATTAGACCTTTGTCAGAGGTTTTTGTTATGAGGATTGTTTCCCAATTTGTTGCTTCCATTCTAATTTTGGTTGCATTGGTTCTCCTTTAAAAACACTTTTTAATTTAATGTAATCAAAATTATTTATTTTACATTTTGAGATTCTTTCTAATTCTTGTTTGGTCTTGAAATCTTTCTTTTCCCAAAGATCTGACAAGTATACTATTCTGTGTTAATCTAATTTACTTATAGTTTCCTTCTTTATAATTAAGTCATTCACTCATTCTGAGTTCATTTTGGGTGTGAGATGTTGACCTAGACCTAATCTCTCCCATACTGTTTTCCAATTTTCCTAGCAGTTTTTTGTCAAATAGTAGATTTTTGTCCCAAAAGCTGAGATCTTTGGGTTTATCATAGGTTGTCTTGCTGAGGTCACTTACCCTAAGTCTATTCCACTGATCCTCCTTCTTTTAGCCAATACCATATTGTTTTGATGACCACTACTTTATAATATAATTTGAGATCTGGTACTGCTAGGCCACCTTACTTTACATTTTCCTTTCATTATTTTTCTTGATATACCTGATTTTTTGTAATTCCAAATGAACTTTGTTATATATTTTTTTCTAATTTCGTAAAAAAATAGTTTATTGGTAGTTTGATAGGTATGGCACTAAATAAGTATATAAGTTTGGGGAAGATTGTCATTTTTATTATCTTAGCTCATCCAACCCATGAGAGATTAATGTTCTAGTTTAATATTCTAGATTATTTTTCTAGATTAATTCTAGATTAATATTCTAGTTGTTTAGAACTTGTTTTAATTGTGTGCATAGAGTTTTGTAGTTGTGTTCATATAATTCCTGTGTTTGTCTTAGCAGATAGATTCCTAAGTATTTTATACTGTCTAGGGTGATTTCTAATGGAATTTCTCTTTCTAATTCTTGCGGCTGAACTGAGTTGGAGATATATAGATACAGATATATGCTGATGACTTATGTGGGTTTATTTTGTATCCTGTAACTTTGCTAAAGTTGTTGATTATTTCCACTAGCTTTTTGGCTGATTCTATGGGGTTCTTTAAGTAGACCATCATATCATCTGCAAAGAGTGAGAGCTTAGTCTCCTCATTGCCTATTTTAATACCTTCAGTTTCTTTTTCTTCTCTAATTGCTACAGCTAGTGTTTCTAGCACAATGTTAAATAATAGAGGTGATAATGGGCATCCTTGTTTCACTCTTGATCTTGTTGGGAAGGCTTCTGATTTATCCCCATTGCAGATGATATTAGTTGGTTTTAGATATATACTATTTATTATTTTTAGGAAGTGTCCTTGTATTTGTATACTTTCTAGTGTTTTCAATAGGAATGAGTGTTGTATTTTTTTCAAAGGCTTTTTCTGGTCCATTGAGATAATCTTGTGATTTTGTTTTGTTTGCTTGTTGATATGGTCAATTATGTGGATGGTTTTCCTAATATTGAACCATCCTTGCATTCCTGGTATGAATCCTACATGGTCATAATGAATAACCCTCGTGATGACTTGCTGGAGTCTTTTTGCTTATATTTTACTTAAGAATTTGTATCTATGTTCATTAGGGAGATTGGTCTATAGTTTTCTTTCTCTGTTTTGACCTACCTGTCTTTGGAATCAGTACCATATTTGTGTCATAAAAGGAATTTCCTTCTTTGCTTACTATGTAAAATAGTTTGTATAGTATTGGGATTAGTTGCTCTTTGAATGTTTGATAGAATTTAATTGTGAATCCATCAGGCCCTGGGGATTTTTTTTAGGGCATTCCTTTATGGATTGTTCAATTTCTTTTTCTGATATGGGATTATTTTAAATATTTTTTTTCTTCTTCTGTTAATCTAGGCAATTTATATTTTTGTAAATATTCATCTGTATCACCTAGATTCCCGTATTTTTTGCAACATGATTGTGCAAAATAGTTTTTAATGTTTGCCTTAATTTCCTTTTCATTAGAGGCAAGGTTTCCCATTTCATCTTTGATACTGTTATATTGGTTTTCATTCTTTTCCTTTTTTATTAGATTAACCAGTAGAGCTAGGGAGCAGTTTTTGACTTTTTGAGTCTTAGCAGATTCTACTTTATGTTGTCCCTCTCCACTCTATCTCAGTGCTCAAGAACCCCACTCTTCAGCCCCCTGGGGTCCCAAGTCTAGCTGCTCTCGGAGGTAAGCCCTAGTGGTCCTAGTTAGCTCCCAAGGACCTAGAGATTGCCCCTCTCTTGCCCTGATTCTGGCATGCTGGCACTGACTCTCCTATTGTAGGCGGTGTTGGGGAGGGTTGACCTGTTCGTGTTTTGGTGGTAGCTATTTCACCCCCTTATAGTGCGGAAATGCCCAAATCCCATGTACCTTCAATGCTGTATCCTATTGTGGAGACCCTTCTTTAATCTGAAATTTTGTCCTTTTTAGGCACTATATATTTTGGTCAGTGGTGAGGAGAGGAAGAGTCCCGCTTCCACACTGCAGCCATCTTTACCCAGAAATCTGTCTGTCTCTGTATTTCTTGAGGTAGCTTGGTTTCTAGTTTTAGAGATATAACAAATAATTTAAGTCATTGTAAAGCACACAATTAAAGAAATAAGTGCTAGTGTTGTAAGTGGTTTTCCTTTAAGAATTCAGTGAAACTAAATTTTGTGTCATTAGTTACTTTAAGATTAAACTTAGTCAAATATTTTTCTTCTGTTTTCTAGACTGCATAAGTAAGTGTTATTCATTCACCAACTCTCAATTGTTTTTCCTCCCTAACTATTTGATCAAAATATTTGGAATATGGTATATATATGCTAGAAATGTCATAAATAAAATGTGGCTAAGCAATATGCACATTTTGTTTCACATCAACCAGTTAAAGATGTCAGATTCAATATGTAATCTTTATGGAAACCATCATTCAAGGATAATTCTCAATTCAAAAATGTTATTCTAATGTTTTTCTTTTGTTTACATTGTTCTGAAAATACAGTGATTGCATGTAATTTGTGCTGCAAAAACAAAAGTCAATTAAAATATAAGGATTTAAGTTTGGGTTATGTGTTTTGGTTAGAAAACATTAGGTTTAACCTCATAATTCAAAAAATGAAAAACTTGGAATGGTAGAAAATGTTATTTTTGAGAAAAAAGTTTTCATGAAACCATCATACTGTGACATTACATGGAGCCAATATTATCTTATTTCAGTAATTTTTTCAGATATGGAAATGTATTCTTAGAATAATGATACAATATGAATAATGTCCTTTACTGTCTTAGTAGAACATGG
The DNA here is from genome assembly GCF_027887165.1 of Monodelphis domestica. Lineage (NCBI taxonomy): Eukaryota > Metazoa > Chordata > Mammalia > Didelphimorphia > Didelphidae > Monodelphis > Monodelphis domestica. The sequence continues at coordinate 254,455,904 of NC_077234.1, forward strand.
AATGTAGTTTAATAAACATATCAGATAAATATATTAGTCTATTGTTCCAGGTTGGGAAGTTTTCAAATGAATTAGAATGACTCATAAATATTTAAAACAATGGATCTTAATTAGGCATTTTTAAGTCACATAGTGAGTCACAAGTAAGATATCATGCTAAATATGATACTCCCATGTAGGAACATGGTGTACAGAGCCAAATAAAGAGGGTGTTTAGATAAAAGAACAATACCAAGTTTCAGTTTACAAGAGGAGCTCTCATTAGTCCTTCAACCTAAAAAGTTATATGCCTACTCTGTTGATTCTCACCAATAGGACAGATCTATGACTCCATCAGGATACTGGATTTTTATTTCTAAGATTTTTTATTATAATCAGGAAGATACCAAGGTTTGACTATCAAAAATCTCACAATAATGATTCCATGAAGTTTTCAAGACTTTACAGAAATGCGTGCTGGTAGTTGGGGGATTGAGGGTGGGAGATATGATGGAGAGCGGTCTTTTCTAAATCTAAGGACCATGAAAAAAATACATTAAGATATTTTAACCCCTATTCCCAAACAAACCCTAATTATATGAGGCTGTTTTCTTATTGGTGGAGATGGTAACCCTACCCTATTTGAGGAATGGAGTGGATTTGGTAAGATGCATAGAGCTTTGGTCCTCAACTATCATCCTCTGGGAACCCATCATTTTGGAGCTCCTGGCTGCCAACTTTGAGAAAGAAAGTGGAAGGTGTTGAGAGAATGTTGAGAGAGACCAGAAGATTCTGGCTGGGATTTCAGTTGGTCTCAGAGTTTGGAGAAGCTGAAGAGGGAGGGATGGTTAAGATTTTTCTTTTGAGGGTTACCCACCTTTTTCCTGCTAGTGACTATAAATCCTTCCCCCCATCATTTCCCAATTGAAAAGACAACTGAAGTGGAACCTGAGAAAGACATTTTTGAATCTGTCAGACTTTACCTCAGCTCCTATTGCCCTGGGTCTGAACTGTGGCCAAGGGGCCAGATCTAGGGTCAGTCAACCACTATGTCTCAGGAGGCTCAGGCTGCCAAATCCTGAGTTCCCCCCAAACTTGAGGAGGGAGGGAAAAAGGGGTTTGTTAGAGAAGGGACCCCCCCTTTCCCTCCACTTTCCTTTCCCATTCTTTCCCTGCCAACCATTCCTTTTTTTTTATCCTGATTGAGTTAAGTAAATAGGGGAAAGATAACAGAATATAACATTAGTTAAAACTCAGTACATTAAACAGATTCAGTGTTACAGAATAGTATTGAATATATTTATATATGAACTTAACCCCAGAAAATTAAATCTTAAACAAAACAATCAACAAAATAAAATAAAATACAGAGGCTTTTATAAAACATTGGAGTCTGAAAAGGCTTGAAAATTTCACCTCCACTTTCTTTAAAGTTCCTTTTTTTATTCCATTGAGATTCGTTTTGTCAGTATTGTGGGATCTCCTATAGCAAGGGTGAACATGGGTTTTAGGAACCTCAAACTGGGCAGGCCCAAATGGAAAAGAGTTGCAGGGAGATGAATTTCTCCCCTGAATCTCAGGTAAGATAAATAAAAGGATCTTTGCACTCATGAATGGTAGAAGCTGTTTGAAATAGGCAATGCACTGCTCTCTCTTAGAATATGCCGTACTTGTAATCAACTTCCTGTTTGGAAGAATCTCTTCCTTCTCCTCATTCCCACCCCCCAGGTCCCCTGCCATTAGTGGAGGCTAATTGTTGCCCAACGAAAGAACACCCCAGTTTTTACCAGCTACTTTGTGATTTGAAGGCACAGCTGCAGCTACCAGAAGCCCAACAGGACTGGGGCTGGGGCTGAGGCATGGGTTGGATGAGGGATCTCAGTTGGGGGCTGGAGATCAGGATTAGAGTTGCTGGGGGGCCTGGAGCTAGGGCCAGGTCATTGAGTGATAGCCATTGGGGACTGGAGGAAGCAGTATGAGCAACACCAGAGTCAGCAGTGAGAAACTGAGGAACATGGACTCAATAGTGGGGTGAGAGAAGCAACTTATCTCTTCTTCACCAAGAATCCCGCAGCTAAAAATATCCCAGCCAGTAGGGAAAGCAAGCAACTGAACAAAAAGTAGGAAAAGAAAAATACAGCAGCTCCAAAGAGAGTTGGACTTTGTGAGGGAGGGTGCGTGGGATGGGCAAAAAGCTTTGGCTTAAAAAGTTATCTAGGCTATCTTAAAAAATTGAGAGAGTGTCTCACCCCTTCTAGTCACCAATTGTAAAAATTAAAAAAAAATTAATCTCTAATAATAAGACATTACATTTTACAGAGGTTTATTGGGGATCATTAGAAATCAAGGAATAAAGAGGATACAAAATAAAAACCACGTGCCCATGGCTAGTTAGCCATTTTCAAATCCCCATCACCACCATCACTGCTGATTCTACCTCATGCCAAAAGAGAGCACATGGGAGGAGTTACCGCCAGTTAAATACCAATAACATGATCCTGCCAACATGGAGATGCAGGAGAGATTATAGGGAACTTTGGGAAATACTAAGGCCTTCTGGGGAATGAAGTCAAAGGTTCAAATCTCCACTTCTACAGTATCATTTGCTGCTGGCTTGTAGGGCTCAGCATTGTAAGCTATTTTGCCCTACGACTAGATCTTCACTGCAGCACAGACTTGAAAAGGTCCAGCTCTATGGACTTCTGGGCCACACTGAAGGGCTGTACCAGGGCCTGGAACTTCAAGGGGTTCACAGGATACCAAAGTTAGCGTTTGCTCCATTTCAGACTTTGGGGCAATATATGGACAGTTGGTTGACTAGCACTCCTTTGAGAGCAGTTTTGCTTCTGCTTCCCCTTATCCAGTGAAAGTCAATTCTCTTTGCCTCCCTTTCAAGTTGTGTTTAACAGGAGAGCCCCCCCCCCCACTCCATCTCGCTGTTGGTCATTCCGAGGTCCTTTTTAAAGATTGGTTTGGAAAGTTTGTCGGAGTGGGTTTCAGCGTTCCCTGCTACTGAGCTTACATCTTGACTCTGCCACTATGATTTAGTGACTTTTAGATGATGACTAAAAATGTTTATGGATCAAACAGTTGAGCCAATGCAACTTATGTTTGATGCAAGCATTAAAGGTAACATAACATATAAATAAGTACATAGAATATATACTTGAATCATATAAATATTTTAAAGAAATATGAAGTCAGCAATAATAAGAAATTTAAAGAATTAGAATTGAGAGTGAGAAAAAGTTATCACTCTTTTCAGATGATATGATGGTATACTTAGAGAATCCTAGCATCAACTAAAAATCATCAAAATAGTTAATTTTAGCAAAGTTGCAGTATAGAAAATAAATATACCTAAAACAATACATTTCTTTATATTATCAATAAAATACAACAGCAAGAGATAGGAATAGAAATCCCATTTAAAATCACCGTAGATAATATAGAATACCTGGAAGTCTACCTGCCAAGACAAACCTAGGAGCTATATAAAGACAACTACACTTTTCACACAAATAAAGTCAGTTCAAAACCAGTGGAAAAGTATTAATTGCTCATGATATGTCCAAAAGAACAAATGCAAAGTATATCAAGGGAGATTCAAAATAAAACAAAACAAAGGAAGGTAGCTTAGTTGTACCAGATCTCAGAGTATTTATAAAGTGGCAACTATCAAAATAATATGGTTCTGTCTAAGAAATACAGAGGAACCTAGTGTTTGACAGACAGAAAGATCCAAACTTTTCTAAGAACTTATTATTTGATAGAAAATTGGATAATAGAATGGCATAAATTATATTTAGACCAATACCTCATGCCATGAAACAAGGAAAAATCAAAATGATTACATGATTTTTAAATAAACACTTTAGAGAAGCACAAAATAGCTTACCTTAGATCTATGGATAATGTAAAATTTTATGACTATACAAGACATAGAGAACATTATGAGATGTAAAAAACTTTGATCTTGTTAAATTAAAAAATGTTTTGTGCAAAAAAAATGGATCTAAGATTAAAAGGCAAAAACTAAACTTAGGATGTGGAAAATAAAGTGTCTTTGGCAAAGGCCTCATTATTCAAATATTTATACAATTGAGTCAAATTGTCAATTGACAAATGATCAAAGGATATAAACACAATTCTTAGATGAGAAATTAAAACTGTCTTTAGTCATATGAAACACTAAGTCAATATTAATTAGAGAAATGCAAATTAAAACACTGTGATACCATCACATATCAGACTAGATAATGTGACAAAAAAGGAAAATGACAAATGTTGCGGGGATACAGTAAATCTATAATTTACACTTGTGCAGTGTGGGTGGGGATGTGAACTGATACCACTATTCTGGAGAACAATTTGGAAACATGCCCAAAGAGCAATAATATTGTTCAAACCCTCTGAATCAACAATACCTTTACTACAATACTCTTTATTCCAAAGCGATAAAAATATTGGGGGAAATAGCACACTTTTATAAAAATATTCATAGCAGTTTTTTGTGTAGGCAATGAACTAGAAAATGAGGAATTCCTATCAATAGGGGAAAGCCTTAACAAACTTTGGTATATGATTATAATGGAAACTATTGTGCCATAAGAAATAATAGACTGATCACAAAAAAGCTGAAAAGACAGATATGAAGTGATGCAAAATGAAATGAGCAAAACTAGGAGAATATTATGTATAACATAAATAATGCACATGGTCAGCTGTGAATAACTTAACTTAACTATCATCAGCAGTTCAAGGATCCAAGACAACTCCAAAGAATCCATGAGGAAAAAGGCTACCCACCATCACAAAAGGAGCTTATGGTGTCTGAATAAAGATTGAAGCATCACATTCTTCAGTTTTAGCTCTCGGAACTTTTCTCTAGTATAAGCAGTACATATCTTCTTATAACAAATGTGGAAATATATATTGCATGAGAGCACATGTAGAATCTATATCATATTACATGTTATCTCAAAAAGGAAAGAAGACCGAAAAAGAGACAATATGGATCACAAAATGTCAGAAAATTATTATTATTTGGGCATCTACATGTAATCTGGAAAAAAATTAAAAATATATATCATGATGGCCATGGAGTGCAAACATCACTCTGAGACATATTAAAATAGTTTTGATATGATGTATTTTTATGGCAAATGAGCCTCTGGTTATCACTGTAGGAAATTTTAGTGCAGAAATTCTTTCCTGAGGCAAGTTGACAAAATTTAGAAACTTCTTAGAAGGTGTTCTGAGGGATTCCTTAAGTCTGTCCATATTGATACTGGTAAAATATTGCAGAAACCTTAATCCTAGTTCTTCTTGACTCCAAAGTTATCCCTTTTAAGCTACTCTATCAGACAGAATTTCAGGAATATGTTTTCCTTTACGGTGTTTCCCCCAATTACCCTGTTAGTAATTGCAATATGTTGGTTCAACAAAATAGCTGCATGGGTCCTCTTTGGCTGTAGTGCTCTGCAAGAAATTAGCTTTATATGGTAGGCCAATTGTAAATATTTTTTTCAATGCCAGTGGACCATAGAAACAAAGATACAAAGTTGGAAATTACATTTAAGATTATATGATAAATGAAAAAAATTAGTAAATTTTAATTGTTGCATGGGATTATATGAGATTAATAAAAGAACTCAAGAATATGAACATGAATATGAAATCATTGGTTAGCTTCAGGGTAAGCCAGCGATAATAGAATACTAGATCTAGAGTCAGGAAGATCTAAGTTAAAATTTAGCCCCCCAGCTCTAACAGGTGTATTACCAAATCACTTAACTTCTAATCATCTCAGTTTCCCCATCTGTAAAATGGGAATAATAATAGTATCTATATCACAGAGGTGTTGTGAGGTTCAAATGAAATATTTGTAAAGCTCTTTGAAAATCCTAAAATGAAATAAAACTGTTATCTGTTTTGGGGGGGATTGCATCATTTCAACAATGAGAGTATCACATAGTCTGGAAGGAACTAATATTCATTGAATAAATATTTATTAAGATCTTCTTATGAGCTGAACACTGTTATAGTGTTCATAAAGGAACATAAAGATGAAATGGCAAAGTCCTTTTAAAGAGCTAGTAGAAAAAGTAAGAGCAATAAGGTAAATTAAAATACACCATTTTATGTTATCTCTGTCCTTAATAGTGCTAATTGAAAACACTTTAAGTCTGTCTGTTCCATTGTTTTTCCAAAGGGCTTCCCTTACATGTCATTACAACTTTCATGGAAGCAGTCTCTCTTAACTCCAAATGGGAAGCTTTTAGAAGTTTTCAGTTCATATGCTAGATTTCATGTTTGTTAACCTGTTCTAGTATATGCTGGTCATATGGGGACAAAATGAAAGTAGTGAAAGTAGAAGCCTAACTATGAACTTTCCCCATATCTCTTTTAAAATCTTCCTATATGACACCCCTGAGTAGGAGAAAGAGTTTTGTTTTGTTTTGTTTTTGCAAAATTACCAATATTGAGATGTCCTAGCCTATGGACTTATTGTTTGCTTTTAACTGATATTTTTACCCAAAATAAACATCTAAGAATTGAAATTTCAGATTTTTCCGAGGTAGTGTCAAGATGGTAGTTAGAGGCAGCAGCCTTCCTTACCAATTAAAAACAAAATTCCTCAAGGGGACTGAAAACCAAATCTACCAACAGGTCAGAGCTAGGGAACCCTCCTGCTGGACTCAACATAAAAGATACAGCCCCCAAAAAGCCTGAATTCTAGAACACTTGGGTTTAAGGGGAAGGAAAAATGAAGGTCCCAGGACCCCTCACCCACCTAAAGTGCTAAGCCTCCAGCAGTGGCTGGAATCTCTGGACAGACAAGAGCACTAGTCCAGAGGGAGTACCTTGCTGGAATAGCTGTGCCAGGCTTAGGACATTGAACACAGGGAGCAGGGAGGCAGTTGGAGGAGAAGCTTAGAGAATCCAGCCCAGTCTCAGCCTAGACACTCCATCTTGCCCCACTCTTCTAAGATTTTGGCCTTAGGGCACATTCAGCTCTGCAGATCAACTCCACCCTGGCTTAATTTTTATCAATAGTGCAGATAAGTCTCCAGAGGGCAAGGAAGCTCAAGCTCCAACACCCTCCCTCACTGACTCCACTGAGAACTGCTGACTAAACTTCAAGGGTAAAGGCTGCAATCACTACAGAATACCTTAGTAATAAGGTGGGAAGCCCAGCTCCTTTTCACAGAGCAGAGAAGAAGCCCCTTCAGGACTGAATAGCCCAAACCCACATATCCAGCACAAAATCAAGAGAGCAAAATTGCAGGCAATTATGGGGTGGGGGGATAGAAGGGAAAAATATGAGTAAACAACAGAAAAAGAAAAAAAAAATTACAATCAACAGGTTCTATACAGGCAATAAGCAAAGAGCAAATGGAACAGAGGAACACCAAGCAAAAACACAGTAACTCCAGCAAATTGGACACAGGCTTTGGAAGAATTCAAAATACAATTAAAAAAACAATTAAGAGAGGCTGAAGAGCACTGGGAAAAGAACTTAAAAAGCAAGATAAGTCATCTGGAAACAGAGGCATTTGAACTAAAACAAGAAAATAGTGTCTTAAAAGCCAAAATTAACAGCTTGAAAATGAGGCAAAGAAGATGAAAGATCAGAAGAAGAGTGACCAAAGAAGAAATTCAGTCTTTTAAAACCAGAATCCAACAGCTAGGAGCAAATGTCTTCACAATGCAAAAAGAATCTATAAAACAAAGTCAAAAGAATGAAAAAATTGAGGAAAATATGAAACACCTCATTCACAAAATGACAGACCTAGAAAACAGAAGCAGGAGAGATAATTTAAGAATTATTGGACTATTGGAAGAGCATGACAAAAGGAAAAGGCTGGACATTATTCTATAGGAAATTATCCAAGAAAACTGCCCCAACATTCTAGAACAAGAGGGAAAAGTGTAGATTGAAAGAATGCACAGATTGTCCCCTGTATTTAATTCTGAATTGAGAATACCAAGGAATGTTATAGCCAAATACAATAACTACCAGACCAAGGGAAAAATAGTACAGTTTGCTAAGAAGAATTCATTCAGATACCGTGAAATCACAGTTAAGATATTGACTTAGATATCATAAAAACCAAGGTCATCCACTGCATTCTGAGCATCTCCAGTCATCTGGACTTTTCTCTTGCCACTCAACTTCAATGCCTTTGGAAGAGGGAATGAGGTTGAAGACTTTGTGCAACTCTTCCTCATTTAAATTCAGTTTATACATGAGACAAAAGATATCATTCAGTGATATCAGTTTTGTTCTCTTTGAGTACAAAGGACTATGCCAAATACTAGGCACTGAACTAAACATTAAGCATACAGTGAAAGACAAAAGTCCCTGATCTCAAGGAATTCACAGTACAATGGAAGGGGGGAAACACAATATAATGGGAGAAAAAAAGAGTAATGTGTAAATAAATTATATATAGGATAAATTTGAGATATGAAGAATGAACTAGAATTAAGGGGAATGTGGAATGGCTTCTTTTAGGACTGTGATGGTGAACCTAGGACACATGTGTCAGCAGTGAGGTCATTTTCGATGACACACAGCCACATGTGAGCTCAGTGTACCTTGGGGCCTGGGAGCTGCCCAGAGAGCTTTGCGCCTGCAGCTGTGGCTGTGGCCATGCCCTGGCCTGGTGGGGAGGGTGGAAGGGGAGGGAGGAGGACTGCTCCACACACTGGCCACAGGTGGGGAAGGCAAGCAGAGGGAGATGACTGGGGTGTGTGGGGCTCCTGCGGGGGCAGGGAGGAAGAGTACACAGGCAGGCAGGCTAGCAGGTGGCAGGTGCTACTCCCACAGAGCTTCCAGGCCAGCCAGCTGGGGAGGGGAGGGAAGAGGAAGGGTAGGGCCAGCAGAAGACTGGGTGGGGCCCATATGCAAAGGAGGAGTGACTGGAACTGATTACCAGACACTTTTAGCGCCCTGAAAAATATAGCAATGGTTTTACTCACAATTTTCCCCTCTCTGTACTTTTGTGAGACCTTATTCTCAGCATTAAATACTATCATAACCAACAAAAGAAACAGATTGACAGACCAAGTTAGTAGTGCTTGTTTGGGCTTGAAGTGTACAAAATACCAACCTTCAATTGAATATTTAGCCAATGAAATTCAATAACAAAAAAGTCCCTAATGGGCAGGTTAGTTAAGGAATTTCCCCTCCCCCTCACTGATCTTAGTTCACGTCACCCCACACAAGTTAAATAATATCAAGACCAACAAAAGAAACCGACTGACATATAGACAAAAAAATCACTGAGCAGGTAAGTTAAATAATCAGTTTTTGGTTTGTTAAATACAGTTTCCTATCACAATTATACATTTTTGTTAAACTATAAATATCATGAAATTGTGATTTCTTTTCTTGAAGTGACTCACCACCCAAGTTACACTGGGTATTTTGGAGAATTTGGCTGGATCCAGCTTTAGGAGGTGGGGTTTTAGCGAGTATTTTAAAGAGGTTAGGGCATCCTGGAGTCGAAGATGAGGATGGAGAGAAATGCAGTCATAGAGGATGACCAGTGAAAATTCAGAACAGGTAGATGCTCTGTCCTGGGTGAGTAACAGCAAGGCGTCCACTGGGTTTGCAGAGCCTGTGGGGGAATGTGATAAGTATTTACATATGGTGTAGATGTCCTCATATGTACAATGCTATGGTTGTGTTTAGCACTTTAGAGAATGATTAATTAATTGTATTTATTTCACTTCTATATTTTTCTCCATTTCAATATTTGTATTACAAATCTGTTCATCTCTTTGTTTCTTGAAAAACTCTTTATTGGTACTTGCATATAGCAGACTTTACTCTAAGAAAGCTTTAACAGTAGTGCTATGGAAATTCTTAATTCAGATTTATCTATCTATCTGTCTCTCTATTTGTCTGTCTGTCTGCTACCTGCCTCTTTCTGTACGACTGTCTGTCTCTATCAGCTCTTCAGAGTTTGCCTGTATGAGATACTAGATAAAATGAATACCATTTGGCAAATGCTAGATGATACTACGGATAGTCTAGCTATAGTGAATACACAAAATGTCTCATATGATTGATATGATCCAAAACATCTTTCCAGTCCCACTACAAGTAAAAAAGAGGATACTGCTTAGATGTTGACAGCTTGTCTAGAAAACAATTCTTCCTGACAGCATGAAATGAAAGTCACTTGGAAACTTTGGCATTGCACTTTCTTCTTTCACAGTGGAAAATAAATGCTTACCAGCAAATTTGGTCCATCTAGAAATTAAAAGTACAAGCAGCCTTGACAATATAATTCAAATTAATTTGGATTTAGTTGTAAAACAGATCCAGAGGTGTTTGCTAGATAGTCAGTGCTAAAGTTCATCATGTGGCAAGAATACAATTAAAATGATATTGGCATACATATTTAATTACATAACAGAAATATTTCCACCCTTCAACAATATTTTATACTGCTGAGCAAAGTAATGTCAGCATTCATACTCAATGTAAAAGTCAAAATTTCAAAAAAGTAAATCCCTACTAAAGTGGTTAAGTCACTACAAACTAATTTTCTCTTGGCGAAGTAATATATGTTGAGCAATATGTGAACTAATGCAAAGAATTTTCAGAATTATTTATTTTTATCATTTCATAATGCAGTAACATTAGAGTGGCTCCAAACTGTTAATGAAATGGAACAACATGATTTTTTTCCTCTTGAAAAAATACAGCTCACCTATCTACGGTGCCAAATGGTCTGCATTTGAAGAGGTGATTCACCTCAAATAGATAAACACTTCAGCTGTAATACAGTATTTTATTCATCTTATTCCTTTTTAAGATTGATCCCCGGGGGCAGCTGGGTAGCTCAGTGGATTTAGAACCAGGCTTAGAGACAGGAGGTCCTAGGTTCAAATCTGGCCTCAGATACTTCCTAGCTGTGTGACCCTGGGCAAGTCACTTGACCCCCATTGCCTAGCCCTTACCACTCTTCTGCCTTGGAGCCAATACACAGTATTGACTCCAAGATGGAAGGTAAGGGTTTAAAAAAAAAAGATTGATTCCCCAAATAACATTTTTAACACTTTATATGTTAATGAAAAACATTACATTGAACTATACCACTACATCCCCTTGGATGTCACACTACTTATGCTTAGTTTTTTTTTTTCAAAACTTTTTTCAAAACTTTTTTTTCAAAAAGTCCCAAATTAATTTTCCTATTTCGATTAAAGACCCTTATAGTAACTACTTTGGTAGTTCTGTGTTGTTTTTTTTTTTATTTAATGTTGACAACTGTTAGCATCAAAACTGCAATAAAATGGAATCTGTGCATTGTTACTTACTGAGCTATATTTTGATTCTCAGCAAAATCTCCCGAAAGTTCCTTTGAGTTTCTGACATTATGTATAACATTTTGTAAACTGACTTTTAATATAAACACCCCCAAATAACTAATACATAACATTCATAGACTTACAGTTAAAGTCTTAATTTTCTAAGTGTTAGCAGCTATATAATCCCTATATCCTAGAACTTCTCTACTCTGCTGGTTAAGCGGCTACATCTATGCTAATGAACAAGTACTTAGAGTAGAAATAGGGGTTAGGGTGAATACTCCTGCACTGCTGAGCAAAACACTTAAAGCTGAGAGCAGCAAAGAGATGAAGGTGAAATTATGGTGAATTTCAACCAAATTTGGAAGGTCTACACTGAAAAAAATCCATGCCTACCTATGTTTGCTTAATTTATATGGCGTATTTAGTAAATCCATGAGTCATTATGCTAAAAATCAATATACAATGTTTTCTTTTTTCAATTTTTTCTTGAGTATTGAGAATTTCCCACTAATTAGAGAATATTTTTCATAACTCAAAAAATTGTAATGTTCCAGACTGAACCATCAATCATCAAATAACCTTTGACCACTATACAATAAAATCTTAGTTACCCTTTTTTGTCTTAGTTTCTCCTATGCTCCCAGATATTCGAGCCTCTGGCTACATTCTCTTATCCAAGTCTCAAAGTAACCAGTCAGTCGTTCCTCCTTAGTTATATTCCCCAAAGAATAAATATAACCCCAATTTCTTTAGTTCATTGGATATTTCTATGATTATGTTTGTTTTTTTTCAAAGTAGTGACTCTGTATGGTAGCCAAAGAGCATTGTCCTCCTTGTACTTATTAAAGAAATGTTCTACTTTGGTAGTTCTGTATTTTTCTCAGGTTGACATAACTCAGTGAAATATCATTTTTTAAAATTTAATTTGCATTGAAGGAGTAAACCATAAATGGAATTCTCTTTTAAAACACCTATTACTTCTTTAAATTCCCTCATCTTGATGTAGGGGTTATTCATTTTAAAATAATAGTTATTATAATATAATTATATATTATGAATATTATATATATATAATCTTTTTATGTTTGCTATTATTTCTTTCTATTTCTCTTATTAAGAGAGTTTTTTAAAATTAATTTCCCCTTTTTATATTTGAGGAAAAGGAGTAATAATATTTTTCAGTGCTGTGCAGGATATAAGTTAGAGACCCTCTTCTGTGTTGATTGTTACTGAGAGTGTGTGTGTGTGGCTGAAGGGAGTTAGTTAATTGGAGAGCACTGCAAAGGGGTTTTTGGTCTCTGGGTCTCCTGGGGAGAGATTGTGCTGCTAGCACTCTCTCTGGTTGGAAACAGAAAATGGAATTAAGGCCTTAATAGCCTTATTGATTATTAATACCTTGGGTACATAAGGTAGATAGATGATGGTTATATAATTAGATAGTGAGTGTAGGGGAGCAGGTGAGGGTTTCTGCATAGCAGAAGATACTTCCCTCTAAAGCAGATAGATTTAGGGTATGTTTGCTTTTTTTATAGAAATTAGGGGCTGGGCAGAGTCAAGATGGTGGTGTAAAGGCAGTGAAAGTTCAGATCTCTGAAAACCCTTCCTTACTGATTACAAACTAAATGCTTCCAGGGGACTGAAAATTAAACCTAACAACAAGACAGAGCCAAGGAACCCTCCTGCTGGACTCAACTTAAAAGGTATGCCCCACAAAAAGCTGGAATTTGAGAACACTCTGGTTTAAGGGGAAAGAAGAAGGAAGGTTCCCAGAACCCATTCCCCTCCTAGAGTGCTGAGCATATAGTGGTAGCTGGAAACTCTGGGCAGACAAGGATGATTATTTGGAGGGAGAACCTTGAGGGCAAAGCTGTGACAGGCTCAGAGTGTCCAACACAGGTGGTGGGGAAGCAGTTGGAGAAGAAGCACAGAGTGGACAGTATAGTTGTAGCAGCAGAGACACTCCATACTGCCACCCCCTGTTCCCAAGGTTTTGGCCTCAGGGCACATTCACCTCTGCAAGTTCAACCCAGCTGGACTTAATCTCATCAGAGCTTTCAGAGGGCAAGGAAGCTCAAGCTCCAACACTCCTCCCCCACAGACTGTGCCTAGAGATTTGATGACTAAGCTCCAAGGGGGAAGGCTGACAGAAAAGCCCCAAACCACAGATCCAAAACATAATGAGAGGAACAAGAGTCCAGGCAACTGCAGGGACTAAAGAAGGGGTAAAAATGATATAACAACAGAAAAAGAAAAAAGAAATTAAAATCGACAGCTTCTATCCAGGCAATGAACAAAGAACAAAAGTAACAAAGAAAGATGAAGAAAAAACAAGCAAAAACACAGGAACTCCAGCAAATTAGACACAGGCTTTGGAAGAATTCAAAATACAATTCAAAACACAATTAAGAGAGGCTGAAGACAACTGGGAAAAGAACTTAAAAAGCAAGATATGTCATCTGGAAACAGAAGCACTTGAATTAAAACAAGAAAATAATATCTTGAAAGCCAAAATTAATCAGCTTGAAAATGAGGGAAAGGAGATGAAATATGAGGCAAAGAAAATGAAAGATGAGACAAAGAAGATGAAATGTGACCTTCAAAGAAAATCAGACCAGAAGGAGAAGGATGAACAAAAACCCAGGGATGAAATTTAGTCTTTAAAAATCAGAATACAACAATTAGAAACAAGTGACTTCACAAGACAGCAGGACACTACAAAACAAAATCAAAAGAATGAAAAAAATTGAAGAAAATATGAAGCACCTCATTCACAAAACAGAAAATTTATAAAATTATTCCAGGAGAGACAATTTAAAAATCCTTGGTCTACTGGAAGACCATGCCAAAAAAAAAAAAAAAAAGCCTGGACATCATCCTACAGGAAATTATCCAAGAACACTTCCCCGATATTCTAGAAAAAGAGGGAAATATGAAGATTGAAAGAATCCACAGATCACCTCCTGTACTTAATTCCCAACTGACAACATCCAGGAATGTTATAGCAAATTCAAGAACTATCAGACCAAGGAAAAACTTTTACAAGCTTCTAAGAAGAAGTCATTCAGATAACATGGAACCACAGTGAGGATAACACTGGACATGGCTGCATCTACCCTGAAGGACCAAAAGGCATGGAATATGATATTCCAGGAAGCAAGAGACTAAGTCTACAACCAAGAATCAACTATCCAGAAAAACTGACTATATTCTTACAAGGGTAAGTAGGGTCATTTAACAAAATAGAAGGCTTCCAAGCATTTATAAAGAAAAGACCAGACCTGAACAGAAAATGTGATGTAAAAGCACAGAACTCAAGAGAATCATCAAAAGATAATTAAGAAAGGGGGAGAAGAGAAAACAAAACAAAACAAAACAAAAACCCAACTTCTTTTAAGAGACCCAATTAGTTAAAATGATATGTACCCCTATAAGAAAAGAGGACATTGGTAACTCTTAAAAATTGTTACTCCTACCTGAGTAGTTAGAAGAATTATACTTAGAGGGAACAGTGACAAACTGTATGAGATGAAATGCTGACACATAAATATGTATATAGATATATTTATGCATAAATATATATGTACTATATATATATATACAACTATTCAACTAGAGCTAAAAAAGAGGTTAATACTAAGAGAAATGGAAAAAGAAACAAAATGGGATAAATTATATGTCAAAAAGAAGCCCATGGTGAAGGGATTGGGGGAGAGCATGAATACACTGGAAGGGTAAAGAGGTTGGAGATAGGAAATACTCAATTTTCTTACCTACATTGAAAATGATTCAAAGAGGGAAGAATAATCCAATCCATTGGGGCAAAGAATTGATTTGCTCCTTATAAGAAAGTAAAAGGGTAAAAAACGGACTGGTGAGGAGGGAAGAAATACAAGGGAGTGAGAGTGTGTGGGTAGTTTAAAAAGACTGGAAAGAAAATAAGAGGGGAATTTGAAGGGGGGTAGAAAGGGAAGTAAAATAAGGGTGGGAATTAGGGGGGAATGATTAAAAAGAAAACACTGGTATAGAAGGAAATAGTGAAAGAAGAAAGGGCAGAAGTAGGGGTTGGAATCAAAATGCTGGGAAATACACAGCTGGTAATTGTAACTCTGAATGTGAATGGAATGAACTCACCCATAAAATGCAAGCAAATAGCAGACAGGATTAGAAACCAAAACCCTACCATATGCTATCTACAGGAAACAGACATGAGGAAGGTAGATACACATAGGGTAAAATTAAGAGAATGGAGCCAAATCTATTGGGAATCAACTGATAAAAAGAAGGCAGGAGTCAAAATCATGATATCTGACAAAGCCAAAGTAAAAATAGATCTAGTCAAAAGAGAAAGGGAAGGTAATTACATTCTGATAAATGGCAGTATAGACAATGAGGAAATATCAGTACTCATGTATGCGCCAAATGGCATCTCATCCAAATTTCTAAAGGAGAAATTAGTGGAGCTCAAGGATGCAATAGACAGAAAAATTATATTAATGGGAGACCTGAACCTTCCCTTATCAGAACTAGATAAATCAAACCAAATAAATAAACAAATAAATAAATAAATAAGAAAGAGGTAAGAGAAGTGAATGAAATCTTAGAAAAAATAGAGTTAGTAGATATGTGGAGAAAAATAAATAGGGACAAAAAGGAATACACCTTCTTTTCAGTTGCACATGATGTATTCACAAAGATTGACTGTATCTAATTTGTCTCATGTAATTTTCTTTAGAAAGATCAAAATCTAGGTACTGACCCCCAAATTCAATGAACCTATCCATGAATCTGGAGGGTGTCTTATAATTTGATTGCTTTAGTTTTTCAAATTCTGTCC
This sequence comes from Monodelphis domestica, assembly GCF_027887165.1. NCBI lineage: Eukaryota > Metazoa > Chordata > Mammalia > Didelphimorphia > Didelphidae > Monodelphis > Monodelphis domestica. Next base: position 254,472,051 of record NC_077234.1, read on the forward strand.
ATTTATTTGTGTTTTCAGAGCACTCTCTCATTGCTGTTAGAATGGCCTCCTTACAACAATATAGTTATAAATAATCTTCAGAGATATTATAGTCCCATCTGCATCTTGCAATGGCCACTGTGCTGTATTGCACCCCCAGACTTCATTAACATGAGAAATTATTGTATTTTTCTCATGTACCATTAGGAAAGTCTGGAGTAGATTTTCAATGTCTTTGTAAGACGGATCATATTGAAAAAATGTCAGCTGTATTTTTCCTTACCACAAAGCAATCTGCTTCAAAAGTGGGTATATTATGTGTCAATTTATCTATGTCTTGGGAAGTAAAAGGTATATGGTGTCTTAGTGTACCCGCATCCTCGTTGCATCCTAGTTCAGGCACTTCCCTTAAGGGGAAAAAATATTTATTTGAATTAGGTAGTGGTGAGTCAGCTTGGGGAGGAACAGTTTTGTTAGAAGGATGAGATTTCCTTTGGGATGGAATTGGTCTTGGGGTTGGAGAAGGAACAGGAAAAGATGGGATTTCAGGAGAAGGATCTTGGGAAGTAAGGTCAGTCAAGAGTTGCAGAGCACAAGAGAGGCAGTTATGCAACTGAAATATAGGATAGGGGTCTTCCATCTCTATTTTTGGGGAAGTATTTTCCTCATTTAGTGGTTCAGGAACAGGTTTATAAAATCAGACATATTTTGGTTGGGGCCATTATTTGCCATTTGACTATGTAAGAAATATTTGAAATTGTCCAAATAAATTTGCATGTCTGCCTGCATTTCAGCTTTAATTTTTCATATGGTAGCATTTCTTGTCACAATATTTAGGAATAGAAAAATAAAATTACCCAGGAACATAAGGAATAGGAGGCATTCTGAAACCTTTAAGGTTCCTAATTGTTCAAAAGCAAAAACCAAAACAACTTTCATGTAATGTACCATTCATTTAAAAAAAATATTCATTTATTATATTTTATTTGTTAAAATGTTTATAATTCTGGTTTTAGTCAGTAGATGGCACTACTGGCTAGGGGTTAAAGTCAGGGTGTGAAAATTAAAGGTAAGGGTGTGTTCTCTTTAAGAATGTCACACTTTGATTTGATTAACTCCTTGGTTGGAGGGTGGGAGAGGATTAACTCCTTTTTTTGTAGGCTAAGTATAGGAGGGGAAACTGGAAGCAGCTGATTTCCCTCTCAGAGTATCCTGAGGTCCTTCCAAGTGGCTTCTCTAAGGACCAGGGTCTATCTGCCCAGATGTGACCTCATGGTCAGATAAATGAGATGAGACACACTGTGCATTCAGCCCACATACACAGTGCTCTGTCATTGTATGCTTATTATAAAGGTTTTTGGTACACACACATAATCAATTCTCTATGTATGTGACATTCTAGAGTTTGATTGGATATAATCAAATCGCCTTGGATTGGATATAATCAAATCAAAACAACACTCTTGTGATGTTACTATAACAAAGAATTCTGTGATCATTTACTAGTTTTCTCCAATACTCCGTGATAGATAAGATTAATGTGAATAAAGCCATTTGTATGTTAGTACCCCTTGACCTGCTGAGAGGATCATTGTGCTTTTGGTCAGCTTTCACCATCCATCATACGTGCTTGGGAGATGAAAAATAAAATATATTCGTATCTAGATGTGAGGACTTTAGGCAGACCCATGCTGGGGTTTTCCTCAATTTACAAGTTCTGTTTTAATTGTGTTACTTTGAAGTGCCTAGTAATGCTGCTTGGCTTCTGTTCCAACAAATTCATTCAATTGTGGTAACTGTAGGACAAGATTCATGATGTTGTAGGGCCTTTGTTGCATATCTTGTGCTTGAGAAAGGAGGGGTAATAGACAGTAGTCTTTGGGCTTTTATTCTCTAATGGCAATCTTTTTGAGGTAATAACCTAGGGGGCTTAAAGTAGGGTCTATATTTATTGATCCTATAAATATTTGCTCTCATGTTATTTCTCCTGTATTGGGGAGAGAATAATAATTATAACAAGTCTACTAGTGGGGAAAATTTGGGGAAAGAAGTCACAAAGGGGGATCAACAGGGGACCCTCATTCTGGGGTCTGCTTTGCTGACCTTTCTTCCTCGGACCATGACTTTGTCAAACAGTCGGGGTATGGCGGCCTCCATCAAGAGTAAAACACCAGAACTCTGTATTTCTGCCACGTGTTTCAATAAGCACCTTCTGTGTTGCTATTTTGTATGATCTGGGATAAAAAGTTTTTTATAAGTTGTTTTCTACCTTATTTGGGATGTAAAAGTCTCTTAGGATAAAAAGACCAGTTGTTGTTGTTGTTGTTACTTTAACACTACTCTTTGCAACTGATGTCTACAGGTTTTACTTCTCACTCACATTTAACTCTAGAGAAGGTGGGATTTGAAAAAATAAAGTAGATTTTCTTTTGAGGCAGGTGGAGGAGTATTTTCATCCTTCTTAAGAGCGTGTGAAAAGTTTTTCCTAACAGGTTTTTGCCCTCACAGCTAATTAAGGGACAAGACAACATAGCTAAAGATAGAATCTTTCTCAAGGTGAAAACTTGAGCGTTTGCTAATTGGGTTGTTTGTTGGGGGAGTTAGTTTCCCCCAGGTGAAGCTTCAGGGTACACCCACTAAAATTAAAGGCAACTGTGCTATATTTGTTTTTAAAGGGAAAATGGAAAAACAAATTGAATTTACCTTCCATAGCAGATTTGTGGAGATTAAAAATCAGCTATTAAAAGCTGTCTTAGGGATGGTCACAAAAGTAAAGGAAAAATTTAGGAAAGTTAAGAAGCTTGAGGGTATTTTGTCACAACCAAGGTGGTCTGCCAATTAAAATGTAAAGGTGTTTTAAAAATAGTCAAAGGTTACAATTTTAATCTTCACATTCAGGGGTGTGTTAATTTTAATCTTCACAAAGGTAAGGGTTAAAAAAACTAGATCTAAATAATTGGAAAAATATCAATTGCTCATGGGTAGGATGAATTGATATAATTTAAATGACAATCATACCCAAATTAATTTACTTATTCAGTGCCATACCTATCAAACTACCAAGAAACTTTTTTTTTAACTGAATTAGAAAAAAATAGAACAAATTTCATCAGGAAGAATAAGAGATCAAGAATTTCAAGGGAAATAATAAAAAATATAAAGAATGGGGACCTAGCAGTACCTGATCTTAAACTGTTCTATAAAGCATTGATCATTAAAACAATATGTTATTGAATAAGAGACAGAAGGGTGGATCATGGAATAGACTAGGAATAAATGACCTCAGCAAGCTAGTGTTCAATAAACTCAAAGATCCCATATTTTGGTACAAGAACTCACTATTCAAGAAAAACTGCTGGCAAAATAGGAAAAGAGTTTAGAAAAAATAGGTTTAGGTCAACGTCTTACATCCTATAATATCATAAATTCAAAATGGGCAAATGACTATAATATATACATATAATATAATATATAAAGAGGGAAATCATAAATAAATTAGGTGAACATAGAATAGTATTCCTGTCCAATCTAAGGAAAAGGAAGGAATTTAAGACCAAGCAAGAGGTATAGAACCTTCAAAATATAAAATGAATGATTTTGATTATATCAAATTAAAAAGGTTTTGTATAAACAAAACCAATGGAAAGACAACTTAAAAAATAATTGTAACATAAATTTAATTCTTAAAAAGAGGAGTCAAAGAAGAAATAGAAACAAAAATTTCCTTGAAAAGAATTGTATAAGAAGATAACATATCAAAATTTATGGGGGATAGCCAAAGCAGTACTTAACAGAAAATGTATATCTCTAAATGCTTACATAAGTGAAATGGAGAAAAAAATAGAAAAATGAATTGTGCGTGCAACCAGAAAAATTAGAAAAAGAATAAATTTTAAAATCTGAAATTAAAGGTCAATTGGGAAATTTAAAAAACAAAAGGAGAAATTAACAAAATTGAAAGTAATAGAACTAATAAAGATCTAAATAAGATCTAATAAATAAGTGTGGAAGTTAGTTGTATGAAAAAGAAACTAATACAATAAATTAGAGCATTGGTTAGTTTTTTTTAAAAAAGGAAAGAAAAAACAAAAAGGAAAAAGGTAAATTCACCATCAATGAAGAGGAAATCAAACCATTTATTATGAGCTATTTTGCCCAATTATATGCCAATAAACCTAACCAATGAAATAGATAAATATTTACAAAAATATATATTCCCCAAATTCACAAAAGAGGAAATAGAATACTTAAGTATCCCCATCTCAGGAAAAGAAATGAAATAAGGCATCATTATATTCCCTAAGAAAAATTCCATAGGGTCAAATGGATTCACAAGTTAAATCTTTCAAACATTCAAAGAAAAAAATAATCTCAATACTATATAAACTCTTTGAAAAAGTAGGGAAAAGAGTCCTACCAAAATCTTTTATAACAAATATGATTAAATAATTGATAAATGGTCAAAGGATGTGAAAAGGCAGTTCTTAGGTAAAGTAACTCAAGGTATTTGGAGACATGAGAAAAATTCTCTAGAACACTATTAATTAAAAAATTCAAATTAAAACACCTTTGAGGTACCAACCCACACCTATCTGATTGGCTTTTATGACTGAAAAGAAAAAATTAGAAAAGTTGGAAGGAATGTGGGAAAATGGAGACAACTGTTCAGTGCATTGTGAATGGAGTCAACCATTCTGGAAAGCAATTTGAATATATTCCAAAAGGGCTATAAAACAGAATTTCACTTGGATCCAGTATTGCCTTTAGTAGGTCCATATCCCCAAAAGATATAAAAACAAAAAATAAAAATGGTCTATTAAAAATACATATGTATATATATATATATACATATATATATACATATATACATATTTGTGTGTGTGTGTGTGTGTGTGTGTGTGTGTGTGTGTGTTTGTAGCTGCTAATTTTGTAGTGAAATACCCAGTAATTGGAAATGGCTGAGTAAGTCATAGTTCAGGATTGTAATTGAATACTATTGTGCTCTTAACAAATGATGAATATGAGGATCTCAGTAAAACCTAGAAAGACTTCCAAATATCAGTGCAGGTGAAGTAAGTCTAACTAGGAGAACAGTAACAACAATACTGTACAACACACTGAAATACTTAAAAATTCTGATCAATACAATGATCTAAGACAATTCTGAGGGTCTTATGGTGAAAAATGCTTCCAGAGAAAGAATTGATGGAATCTGAAGAGACCAAAGCACACTATATTTCTCACTTTATGCATTTTTCTGTTTTTTTTTCACAAAGGGATTAAAGTGGAAAAATCTTTTACATGAATGCACATCTATATCAAGTTTAATATATAATAGATAGCAGATTGAATACCATCCCAGTATGAGGGAGCAAAGTGGGAGAGAACTTTGAACTGAAAATTTTTAAAAAATGTTTAAATTGTTTTTACATGTATTTGAGGAAAACAAAATATCAAAGAAACAATAAGAAAAAAGAAATTAAAAAACAAAACATAGATCCTAAAAAGTTATAATTCTATATAATTATTAACTGAAAATTATTTAATATCTAGATATTGTGTGTATTTTAAACCAATAAAATTGCTTTATTAATATTTTAAAGACTTATAACATCAACAAATATACACACTTTCACCTCTCACTTTAAAAAAAAATTTTTTTTTAAACCCTTACCTTCTGTCTTGGAGTGAAAACTGTATATTGGCTCCAAGGCAGAAGAGTGGTAAGGACTAGGCAAAGGGGGTCAAGTGACTTGCCCAGGGTCACACTGCTGGAAAGTGTCTGAGGTCAGATTTGAATCCAGGACCTCCCATCTCTAGGCCTTACTTTCAATCCACTGAGCTACCCAGCTGCCCCTGTCACCTCCTACTTTTTATGTGTTTCCAGCTTTACATGGCATTATTATACTATGAAACAAGTCCTGACATTTTTAGCCTTTGGAAAAAGTTAATGTAGAACTATTCAACTTAATTTTATTGCAAAGATAATTGCAAAGATTTGAGAACTCCTGCTTATACGAAAAGTTGAATATTACATAAAAAATTTTTAGTTTTGCATTTTTTAATAAAAAATCATTGTTGTTCAGTTATAGTGGACTGTTTGTGACCTGGAAATCATCCTCTCCATGGGAATTTCTTGGCAAAAATACTGTTATATTCTGCCATGATTAACATAAAGTTTAATTGTCTTGCCCAGTGTCACACAACTAGGAAGTGTCTAGGGCTAAATTTGAACTCGGGAATTCCTATTTCCACAACCAATGTTTTATCAACTGAGCCACTGACCGGCCTCCTATGGATAAAATAAAAGAATTTTCTCCTAATTTTATATACAATCTAAACCACAAATTCTTCTCATTGAATGATGCTCATTTATGAGTCACATAGATTATGTTATGGAGAAATATGTAGAAATATGTTGATTTTTTACCCCACAAGCTATTTTAATCTTTTTTTAATCTCATTTAAATTTGTTCTTGTTTATATTTTTTCTGTTTCTTTCCCCTGAAATATTTTCTTCCACAGACATTAGTTTTTATACATCCTCTCAATTAATTTTGGCAAATGGTTTAGTTTTATATTTTTAGAATTCTAAAAATTGACATATATAATCATTATTCATGAACCATTTTCTTAAGTATTAATTTTCTAATGTGTTACCAATAGAGGTGACAAAATTTTAGCTTTTTTCTTTACAAATTGTGCAAGATTAATCTTCAAACACTATTATGCCTCATCCTTTACCTTTTCTTATTTTATTGTTACATTTTTTTAAATTTTTTAAAAAAATTATTATTTGGTCAGTTTCAAACATTATTCCTTGGTTACAAGAATCCTCCCTCCTTTCTCTCCTCCCACCCTTCCCATAGCCGATGCACAATTCCACTGGGTATTGCATGTGTCCTTGATCAGACTCTATTTCCATATTGTTGATGTTTGCACTAGGATGATCATTTGGAGTCTACATCCCTGATCATATCCCCTCGACCCATGTACTCAAGCAGTTGTTTTTCTTCTGTGTTTCTAATCCCATAGTTCTTCCTCTGAATGTGGATAGTGTTCTTTCTCGTGGATCCCTCCAAGTTGTTTAGGATCACTGCATTGCCACTAATGGAGAAGACCATTACATTTGATTGTACCACAGTGTATCAGTCTCTGTGTACAATGTTCTCCTGGTTCTGCTCCTCTCACTCTGCATCACTTCCTGGAGGTTGTTCCAGTCTCCATGGAACTCCTCCACTTTATTGTTCCTTTGAGCACAATAGTATTCCATCACCAACATAGACCACAATTTGTTCAGCCATTCCCCAATTGATGGGCATCCCCTCATTTTCCAAGTTTTTACCACCACAACCACAAAGAGCGCAGCTATGAATATTCTTGTACAAGTATTTTTCTTTATTATTTCTTTGGGGTACAAACCCAGCAGTGCTATGGCTGGATCAAAGGGCAGACAGTCTTTTAGTGCCCTTTGGGCATAGTTCTAAATTGCCCTCCAGAATGGTTGGATCAATTCCATTATTGTCCTGACTTTGCCACATTCCCTCCAGCATTCATTACTTTCCTTTGCTTTCATGTTAGCCAATCTGCTAGGTGTGAGGTGTTCTTTTCTTTTTTAACCTAGAAAACATAATTTTTCTTCACTTTTGTTGTAGAAAGAATCTTTAAAAATATAATCCAGAAAAGTTGGATTTTTGAACTGGTACTTACTAGATTGTTATCCTGGATGTCATTTAATTTTCCTCATCAAAAAAAAAAAACTGAGAAAATACTTTACATTGTGTGTCTAGCCTAAATTAGACCTCTTAAGCACTTCAGTTTTGATGTTTAAAATGCAGTAAAGCATTAGCAAAATATAATATAAAAATTAAAACAATAATGGGTGACTGAAAACGAACTTTTCTGCTAAGTTATTGAAAAAATTAATTCAGAATACTAAATCAAAATAAAGTGTTACTTCCTTTCCTCCAATGCTACCTGCCTGCTGGTAAAGTACTAATCAGGATCATTAAAATATTCCTTAAAGGAAAAAGCTCAAGTGGAACTTCTATAGTAACTTCTTCCCAGGTTTTATCACTTATAAACCAAGTATGCAAAAATACTAAATAATCCTTGACCAATATAAAGGCAACTATGTGGAGTTACCCATAGAAAAAGGAGGAGGAACACATTCAAGAGTTTAGGGAAAGGGCAAGAAGATTGCTTTCAATATTATATATTCTGTTAGGTCTGTTATAGCTCCTTAAGTTCAGGAGTCAGGGACCTACTGAAACAGCTCATTTTCTCCATTATTTGACCAACCAACTGATTATGATTATAGGGAGAATCAATTGAGATAATTTGTAAACTGGAAAGAAGGATATTTCTTTCTAACAGATATAATTTTAGAAACTATGGCTTATCTTCCTCTTTGAACTTTCACATGAAGGAGCCCCAAGCAGGGAGCTGCTTGGTCAGTACAGCACATATCACGATAGAACATCTGACCAATAGACCCCTGTCAGGGAACCTAAATCTGCCGACGCCCAAAACGTAGAGTCCAGGAGAAACTTGTGGGCCACGTATGGTGGCTAGTGATATGCTGTCAGGCTTCGGGTATAAAAGACTCTGCACTCACAACTGCAGGCGGCACTCCTGTGCTGAGCTTCCCCTGGTGCATACCAGAATAAAGGACCCTCCTGCTGGATTGCATTGTCTGGGGGTCTTTCCTTGGTGGTGGGTGACGAACTGGACCTTAACACACAGACTCTTGTCAGATTATTTGTATTTTTTATTAAAAGCATTTTGACTAGCTTAATCCTAATCAGAAATTGGGAATATCACAAAGTTTTGATATTTATTAGTTTGCCATATAAACAAATCCAGAGAAATAAGAGCAGTGAAAATGCAAAATATCTTAGTAGGACAAAAATAATAAGGACATGAAAATAATATCAGTGTATATATTTCAGAAAGACAAATGTGTTTCCATTTATTTTACGAAAATAATTTGATAAATTAAGAAAGCAACAACAGAATGTATAGACACAGTCCTTCTGTTACAAGAATGGAAACATCAAAATTTCTTTGTTAACACAAAAATTATAAAATTGATTTTATTTTTATTTTATTTTCCTCAATTACATGGAAAAAATATTTCCAACATTTTAAACAACTTTTGAGTCTTAAATTTTCTACTTCCCTCAAACACTTCAATCTTCCCATTGAGATGATAAGCAATCTCATATATTTCATGTGTAAAACCATGTAAAATATTTTTCTATATTCATCCTTTTGTGGAAGGAAAGGCAAACAAACAAAAATAGGAAAATGAAAAAAGTTTGGTTTGTTCTGGATTCAGACTTGTAAGAATTATATTAATGTCCAATACTTCAAATATTATTTTTATAAAGATTTTTAGCTTACAAAATAGAACCATGTGACTAAGTTAATCTCCCAGCTCAAAAGAGCCCGCTCCACCAAAGCTGCCAACAGGAAGGAAATAGGAAGCTAGGTAGGAAAAGGAAGAATTTACATCCTGCCTACATTAGTATATAATGATAGGAGGAGAGTGGGTGCTGGATAATGTAGTGCAAGGGTTCAAAGTTTCTAATTACACAGCGCTCCCTGTGAAGGATCATTTTAAACATAATCAACTTAAAACTAAAGATTTTTAAATAAAGGTATATACAATATTGCAGTTTCTAAAGAGAAATTACAATAATTTGGGGATAAAGGAAATGACAAAAACCTAAGTAGGGCACAGTCTCCTTTGGCCACTTACAGAATCAGTAGCCAAAGACTACAGAAAGTTTCCACACTATGTAAGACAGAAAAGGAAGTAGATTTTAGCAGCAAACTGGGAAATAGTGTTCTTTGGTCTGATTTTACCTTTTCTCTCAGGGATACTGGAGTCAGGGTGGCAGCCAAAGTGAGGTGCTTGATAGAATGTGGCACGGGGAAGACCTGCCTCTGATGTATGTCAAACAGTCACAACCTCAAACCCCAAACAAATTCTAGTCCTCTTGTTTTAGCCCCAAATCTCATGAATCTTTGACCTGAGAGATGGTATTTTGCAAAAGAAGTGAGTTTGCAAGGAAGTGCCATAGAATGCAGTGGATCAGGAAGACAGGAGAGAGCCTGATTGGCATCTTGGAGAGGGAAGGGCTTTCTGCCAGTTGAACTTCCAGCTTGAGGAGTTGCTCATGATCTCTGAGAAGAGAGCCAGCTCTGAGACCCCTACTGCAGCACTTGGAAGTGAAACCCACCCCTTCCAAGGATTTCCTATCAAAACTGAGATCTGTATAGTCCTGCAACCTGTCCTGTAAAAATTAAAATTGTATGTAATAATAAAAATATTATATTTCATGAGGTTTATTAAAGATCATTAGAAATCAAAGGATAAAGAGGATACAAAATAAAAACCACATGTCCATGGCTGGTTAACCATTTTCAAAAATTTCCCCACCATACCACCATCATCTCTGATGCTACATCATGCCAAAAAGAGGAGGAGCCTCAACGCCCACTCAGTTTATACTCTGTCTACAGGAGGTATGTAATGACAGGAAGTCAGTGGGCTCTCGGGATATGTAGTTCTTTGTTTAGAGTAACAGATTTTCAATTATGCATCACCCAGAGAAGAACAAGACCAAGGAGGGGGCAGATTCACACTACTTAGTTTACCTTCAGTGGTTATCTCTTGAGGTAGACTAAATTCCTAATTCCTGACCTCTCACCTGCTTCAACTAATTCCTAGAGACTCATTCCCTTCATGGATTAGCCTAGGATTAGTCAGCATAGAAGGAAACTCTAGATAGAGAGGAGATTCAGACTGGCCATAGCTTTAGCCTAGGGCTGACAAGACTTGACATCAATGCTTGTTTCATTAGCTTAGGGAAATCTTACATCCCTCTTCCCTGATCCTATTCCTGTTTTACTTCATACAAATAAATTATACATCACTGAGAAGCGTCAGATTCATCATAGTGAACCACAAGGGGGAGAATTAGTCCTCTGAGTTTTATCCTAGAGAGAGGGTTCTACCTTGACTGGGTTTAGCCGAATTCCCAGTCAACTGCTATTGATCTCTCTCTCAGGTTAGCACTCTGTCTCTGGGGAGAACACCTTAAATAGACGAGGTTAGGTAAAACCCTTCTCAACTGTCTATACAATCTCCTAAGGTGTTTCACTTCCATTTTTCAGTGTGCTTTAATATCCCTTTTAACAGTTTCAGTGAGCAAAGGCCAGGATTTCTAATCTACTAACATTTTGAGCAGATTTGAAGTAGGAAAACAGTTTTTAGTTCACAGGGAAAGTGAGACCTGTGAAACGAGAATAGTAGGAGTACCGGCAATCATTGCTGTTTCCCTGAGCTAAACTTAAACTAGCAACTAAGCCAACCAATCAGAAGAGAGCACCACTTCTAGGGGACAAGGAAACTCTTCTATTTTTTAATTTCTATGAAATCCTGATCAAGCAGACCTTTTTTGTTTTCTTTTTTGAAAATTTTTATTTAATTAGTCAATTTAAAATATTTCTCCTTGGTTACAAAAATCATGTTCTTTCCCTCCCCTCTCTCCACCCCCTCCCATAGCCAATGTGCAATTCCACTGGTTTTGCATGTGTCCTTGGTCAAAACCTATTTTCATAATATTGATGTGTGCACTAGAGTGATAATTTAGAATCTACATCCCCAATCATATCCCTCTCGACCCATGTAACCAGGCAGTTGTTTTTCTTCTGTATTTCTACTCCCAGTTTTTCATCTGAAAATGGATAGTGTTCTTTCTCATGAATTCCTCCAAATTGTCCTGGATCATCGCATTGCCACTAATGGAGAAGTCCATTCCATTTGATTGAACCACAGTGTATCAGTCTCTGTATACAATGTTCTGGCTCTGCTCCTTTCACTCTGCATCACTTTCTGGAGGTTGTTCCAGTCTCCATGGAATTCCTCCACTTTGTTATTCCTTTTAGCACAATAGTATTCCATCACCAACATATACCACAATTTGTTTAGCCATTCCGAAATTGAAGGGCATCCCCTCCTTTTCCAATTTTTTGCCACCACAAAGAGCACAGCTATGAATATTCTTGGACAGGTCTTTTCCCTTATTATCTCTTTGGGGTACAAACCCAGCAGTGCTATGGCTGGATCAAAGGACAGAAAGACTTTTAGCACCCTTTGGACATAGTTCCAAATTGCCCTCCAGAATGGTTGGATCAATTCACAACTCCACCAGCAATACATTAATGTCCCAATTGAAATTTAAAGTAAAAGACTTATCAAATTAATAAATCAGGCTAGAAACTGGTACTTTGAAAAAGTAGCAGTAGTTAGGAAGAGAAAACTCCATTTAAAATCACTCTAGATAACATAAAATGTTTAGAAATCTATCAACCAAGACAAACACAGGAATCACATGAACACAATTACAAAACTCTTCACACAGCTAAAACTGGATATATAACTGGAAAAACATTAATTTCTAAGGGGGTAGGATGAGCTAACACAATAAAAATGACAATTCTAACCAAATTAATCTATTTATTAAATGCTGTACCTATCAAACTACCAAAAAACACTTTTTTTTGAGTGAGACAAAATTATAACAAAGTTCATCTGGAAAAACAAGAGATCAAGAATACCAAGGGAAATCATGGAAAAAATGTGAAGGATGGGGTCTAGCAGTAGCATCTTTAATTGTAGTATAAAGCAGAGGTCATCAAAACATTATTGTATTGGCTAACAGACAGAAGAGGGGATCAATGGAATTGACTAGGGATAAATGACCTCATCAAGCTTGTGGTCAATAAAGCCAATGATCCTGGCTTTTAGGACATTACTCAGTATGTGATAAAACTGCTGGGAAAATTGGAAATTAGTTTGGGGAAAATGAGATCTAGATCAACACCTCACATTCTCTTCCAAGATAAATTCAAAATGGGTAAATGTCATATATAGGGAATAAAATGATGAATAAACTAGGTGAACATAAAGTAGTATATATATATATATCAGATCTGTTGGAAAGGAAGGAATTTAAGACCAAGCAAGAGACAGAGAATATTCAAAATATAAAATGAAAGACTTTGATTACATCAAATTTTAAAAGATTTTGCACAAAGAAAACCAATGCAATAAAAATTAGAAGGAAAGCAACAAAGTGGGAGAACATTTTTATAACAAAACTCTCTGACAAAGGTTTAATTTCCCAAATATATAAGGAACTAAGTCAAATTTACAAAAAATCAAGTCATTCCCTAATAAACAAATCATTAAAGGACATGAATAAGCAGTTTTCAAATGATGAAATAAGAAAAATATCAATGAGCACATGAAAAAGGGTTCTAAATCCCTCCTGATTATAGAAATGTAAATTAAAACAATTCTGAGATACCACCTTACACCTAGAAGACTAACCAATATGGCAGCAAAGGAAAGTGAGAAATGTTGGTGGGACTCTGGCAAAATTGGGACAATAACACACTATTGGTGGAGTTGTAAATTGGCTCAACCTTACTGGAGGGCAATTTAGAATTTTGTCCAGAGGCTTACAAGATGTAAAATGAATAATTTTGATTATATTACATTAAAAAGATTTTGTACAAACAAAGCCAATGCAACCAAAATTAAAAGGGAAGCAATAAACTAGGAGAAAATATTCATGACAAAATTCTCTGAAAAAGGTTTAATTTCCAAATATATAAGGAACAAAGTCAAATTTACAAGAAATCAAGCCATTCTCCAATCAACAAATGGTAAAAGGGCATAAATAGGCAGTTTTCACATGAAAAAATCAAAACTATCAATAATCATGTGAAAAAAAAATGTTCTAAATCTCTCTTGATTAGAGAAATGCAGACCAAAACAACTCTGAGGTACTACATAGCAGAGTGGTCAATATAATAGGAAAGAGAAATAATATATGTTGGAGGGAATGTGGCAAAGCTGGAATACTAATGCATTGCTGATGGAGTTGTGAATTGATCCAACCATTTTGGAGGGCAATTTGGAAACATGCCAAAAGGGCTTTAAAATAATGCATGCCCTTGATCCAGTAATACCTCCGAGGTTTATATCCCAAAGATATATTTAAAAAAAAATTGGGCAAAAGGACCTGTTTGTATAAAAATATTTATAGCTGCTTTCTTGTGGTAACAAAAAATTGGAGAATGAGGGGATGTCCCTCAATTGTGGAATGAATGAACAATTTGTGGTATATGGAATACTATTATGGTATAAGCAATAATGAATTGACGTATTTTTTTAAGAGAAAATCTACATGAACTGAAGCACAGTTACATAAGAAGAAACAAGAGAACATGATACACAGGGTCTGTAATATCATGAGAAGATCAAATGTGATTGACTTTGCTACTAATAGCAATGCAGTGATCCAGGACAATTCTGAGGGAATTATGAGGAAAAAAAAGCACTATTTACATCTAGAGAAAGAACTGTGGAAGCAGAAATCCCAAAGGACTATTGATTTATCACTTGTTTATATGGGTATATGACTTAGAGTTTGGGTTTTAAATGATTGCTGTTTTACAAAAATGAATAATATGGAAATGGTTCCAAGTGATAATATATACATACATATAGAGACCCCCATGATAGGTGAAAATCTGCAAAGTAGAAGTGTTATATTTAGTTTATTATATCTATCTTTCTATCTATCTATCTATCTATCTATCTATCTATCTATCTATCTATCTAAGGCTTTATAAACGCTTCTCACTCTCCTATAAACCTTTTCCATACTCTTATTAATCATTCCACACTCTTATTATAAACACTAAGCCAACCAGGATACAGAACACAACATTGTGGTTGGTCACCTTTCATCCAATAGTGTGCCGTGTACAATCTCACATTGGAAACTCATGCAAGTGGTAGTGGTGTACTGCATTACCACTGTGTACAGTATGGTATTCAGCTGCAAAATCCTGCAATATAATGAAAACTCTGAGATAACAAAATTAGATTAAAAAAATGTGCAATACACTGAAGCTGCAATAAGTGAACTGCAATATAGCAGAGGATGATTGTACACACACACACACACACATTGAATGAGGGGAGAGAGAAAACATGAATCATGTAACCATGGAAAAATTTTTAAAAAAATAAAAAAAATTTAGGGCTCAATTCTCATAAAAAAAATCTGTCTCCAATTCTTTTAGTCTATCCATATTTAGACCACCTTCATTTTCTGAAATTGGATTAAATTAAGGCATTCAATGGTTATTTTATATTTTAGTAATTATTTCCTTATAAATCTTGGTGTTGTGGGCATCATATGAATATCTATATTGGTCCTATTAATTAATTTTATTTTTATGTTATAATTTCATTTCTTTTTGTTAGAATAAATAAATAATTAAAATTATTAAAATAATACATTGTTTTTAAATGTGTTAAAAAAAGATTCTGAGGCATCCTTCAGGGTAAAATTTGGTTTTATTGTGACAAAGTAATCAAATGACCAGAGATCTGCAGGTTTCTTTCCAGTTCAAAATCTCAGATTGCATTTTGGAATACACACATTTTTACAGTTTTGTATTTCTCCCCATCCTTTCCCCTGCAGGAGGTTCCCGATATTTCAAGGGGAGGATTTCTATTGCTCCTTCTGGATATATGGCTTTTCCTGCTCCTTCCAGGGTTGTAGCTGGTATTTCTGTTGCTCCATCAGATGCTGCAGTTTTCTAGTGTAGGAGGTCTGTGGTCTCTGGGGACTTCCTGCTTCCTGAGTGAGATAGATGGCTTAGGGTACATTGACTTGAATTGATTGATTAATATAGTAATTCACTTGTATGATAACAGACTTAAAATTATTCTAACAATACATAAACTTAAGTTATAATTCAGGTATTATCCTGGGACTACATTCTTAATCTTGTTATATATGCAGACTTTTGTCTGAGACTAAATTCTTACTATAAAATCATTCTGTTATATTTAAAAAAAAATCACACTCAAAGAATTGGTTAAGCTACTAATGATTGATTTTCTAGTTACATATGCTTATTCAAGAGGAACAATTCTAAAATTAACTGTTTCCAAAAAGCTCCATCTCACTCCTTTTTTCCTTCCCTCCAATCTCTCCCCTTCCCCAAGAATACTGATAATATAATACATGGTGTACATATATTATAATATAGTACACATTTCCATATTTGTCATGTTGAAACAAGACATATTTTGCTTACCCTAGAGCAAAATTCATGTAGGAAATAAAGTATGGAATGCTCCTTCTATGACAGTGGATATCTTTTTTCCTTTATAAGTTCCTTCATTCAGTCCTTATTTTTATTCACAATTAATCATCAGACATTATTGTTCTTATTGTGTGCAATGTTCTCCTGGTTCTGTGCATTTTACTTTGCATCACTTCATATGAATCTCTCTAGGTTTTTCTTTTGTTTCCTTTTTTTTGAGATTAACTTGTTTGTCATTTCTAATTACAGAATAATATACCATTACAAGCATATACTAAAACTTGTTCAACCATTTACTAATTGATGAATATTCCCTCAGTTTCCAGTTCTTTGCCACCACGCACACAGAAATCAGATATAAATATATTAGAACATATAGTTTATTTTCCTTTTCCCACAAACAACAGCATATAAACCTAAATGTGGTATTATTGGGTCAAAATATATATACATGTTTTTATCACTCTTGGAGTATAATTCCAGATTGCTCTCCAAAATGATTGGATCACTTCACAGTTACAACAACAATGTATTAGTATCCTTATTTTTCACAATATCCTCCAACATTTGCCATTTTGCCCTTTTATGTTTTAAACAATAATATAGGCATGAGATCATATCTCAGAGTTGTTTTGATTTGTCTTTCTCTTATCAATGTTGATTTAGGGCATTTTTCCATATGGTCATATATAACTGATTTCTTCATCCAAAATTCTCTTAATATCTTTTGATCATTTATCAATTGGAGAATGGCTCATATTCTTATATATTTGACAAAAATCTGTTGGAAGTACATTTCTCTCCATCCTGTGTCATTCGGGTGATGTCAAACACAATATTACCATTATTTTTATAACCGTTTGTGTCATGTCTTTATTTTTATTAATCTGTATTTCTACTTCTTAGTCAGTACCAGATAGTTTTCAAAATATAGTTTGAAATCTGGTACTGCTAGACCTTTATCCTCAATATTTTTTATTCATTATTTCCTTTGATATTTTTGACATTTTATATTTCCAATTACATTTTAAAATTATTTTTTTCTAGTTTAATATAATACTTTTTTTTCTGACAATTTGATTGTAATGGACTTTAAGGAGATTAGGTAGACTTGTCATTTAAAATATATAGGTTCTTCCCAAACATGAAAAATTAATATTTCTCCAATATTTAAATCTGATTTTGTGTATAAAAAAAGCTGTTCAATACAGCTTAAAAATGCTTCTAGTTTTTTTTAATTATATACTCCTGGGTATTGTAAGTGATATGTATATATAAAGTTCTCTTATAACTGATTCCATTTCTTTTTTTAAATAGGTTTATTTTAGTATTCTATCCCCTTCTTAGCATAGGCAATTTATATTTTCATAAATCTCCATCTATTTCACTTAATTTTTTAAATTTCTTGGCATATAATTTGGCAAAATAGCTCGTAATTGCTTTGATTTCATATTCATTAGTGGTAAATTCACCTTTTTTATTTTTGAGATTAGTTATTTGTTTTTATTTTCACTTTTTAAAATCACATTAACCAAAATTATCTTTATTTTTTCCAATCGATTAACTCTTAGTTTTATTTATTAATTCAATGATTTTCTTATGTTCAAATTTGTAAATTTCACATTTAATTTTTAGACACTTATTTTGTATATTATTGAGAATTTCTAATCTAATATTTTTCTAATATTTTAATTGTGTACCCAATAGTGGGTCTGTTCTTTCTCTGTTTTATTGATATAAGCATTTAGAGATATAAATGTTTCTTTATTCTTTTTTCTCTATCTCATAAATTGGTATATTATTTTATTATTTATAATTTTCTTTAATAAAACTATTGTTTCTGTGGCTTCTTTAACCTACTAATTCCTTAAGATTAAAGTATTCAATCTCAAAATACTTTTATTCTATGTTTTAATGGACTTTTATTAAATATATATTAATAACATTATGATCTAAAAAGAATACATTAATATTTCTATATTCAATTATACTTTTTTTGTTTTAATGAGGTCATTTTTAAAAAATCCCTTACCAATACTGTGTATTGGTTCCAAGGTAGAAGAGTGAGTGGTAAGATCTAGGCAAAGGGGGTCAAGTGACTTGTCCAGGGTCACACAGCTAGAAAGTGTTCAATGTGAAATTTCACAATTTCATCTATTTTTTCATTCTTTTAGCTTTGATAATTTCCTGATATCTAATGGAGTCATTAGCTTATATGTGCCTAATTCTATTTTTTTATTTTTTTAAATTATTTATTTAATTAATTTAGAATCTTTTCCCATGGTTACATGATTCATAGTCTAGCCTCTGAAGAGGCCCCTCATCTTGGAGGAGGCCTCGTGGCTAGAACCTTTGTTTAATTTACCACTGGGATCCCCTTTACTGAGGCCTCTGGAGCCCTGCCTGGTTCATACTAGGCTAGAGTAATTATCTACTCTCTCTCTCTCTCTCTCTCTCTCTCTCTCTCTCTCTCTCTCTCTCTCTCTCTCTCTCTCTCTCTCCTCTCTCTGTCTCTCTCTCTCTGTCTCTCCCTCTCTCTCTCTCTCTCTCTCTCTCTCTCTCTCTCTCTCTCTCTCTCTCTCTCTCTCTCTCTCTCTCTCTCCCTCCCTCTCTCTCTCTCTCTCTCTCTCTCTCTCTCTCTCTCTCTCTCTCTCTCTCTCTCTCTCTCTCTCTCTCTCTGACAGGTTCAATGATCCCTGCTCCACTTTACCCTGAAATCTTGACCCAGAATGAATAGCAAGATCTGTGTGCAGGCGATGAAACAAAAATCATACAACCAAAAGGGACCCGTAATGTTCTTCTGAGATGTTTTCCATCTATATTTACTGTCTGTTTCTGAGAGCTCTAGAAGCCTTTGCTGCTTCTTCAGTTGTGCCCAGAACTCATTGCCAGGGTTGGTCCTGCCCTGGCACTAGATCCCTCCTGCTTGCCTTCTAAGTTGTTTGGGGCTGAAAAATGACTTCACTCCGGCTTTTTTGTGAGTCATGCTGCTTCAGAATTTGTTCTGAGGTATTGTAAAATCGTTTTTAGAAGGTAGTTTGCTAGAGATCAGATGGGTCCAGGTACCTTCTCCAGTATCCTTGTGAGTATTTCTGTATCCTTTTTATGTCTTTTTATTATATCTAAATCCCATGAATATTCTTTCTCTTCATGTAGACTAAAGATATTTATAACACTTCATTCTTTTTTTTTTTAAACCCCTACCTTTGGTCTTGGATTCAATACTCTGTGTTGGCTCCAAGGCAGACGAGTGGTAAGGGCTAGGAGATGGGGATCAAGTGACTTGTCCAGGGTCACACAGCCAGGAAGTGTAACACTTCATTCTTTAATTACATTATATACTAAAAAAAAAAAACAAATCTTACCTTCTTTCTTAGATACTAATTATCAGTTCTGAGGCAGAAAAGCTGCAAGAATACGCACCTGGAATTAAGTGACTAGTCCAGGGTTACATAGTTAAAAAGTGTCTGAGGCCTTATTTGAACCCAGGACTTACCATCTCTGGGACTGGCTCTTTATTCATTCGGCCACCTAGCTTCCCATACTTTTAATGATGATGCTCACAAGCCCAATAATCAATCTTAAAAATCCCCTTCCTTTACATTCCGTATCCTAAACCACTTCAACCAGCCTTGTGGACACCAATGCTAATGGCTAAACTATTATAATAAATGCACTCGCTGTGTGTGAGGCATCGATGAGTGAGGAAGACCTCATTTCAAATCTGGCTTCAGATCCTCACTGGCTGTGTGATGCTGCAGAAGTCCCTTAATCTTGTTTGCCTCCATTGACTCATTTATAGAACAAGCTGAAGAAGGAAAAAGCAAACCGTGACAGTACTTTTACCAAGAAAATCCCAAGAAAGATTATGAAGCTGAAAAACCTCCAAACAACAACAAATAGGACAGGTTCTGGTTTAAACACTGAAATAGAAAAAAGAGGGAAAAAACCAGTCCCTGCCCTCAAGGGGGTCATAATGTAAGGGGGGAGAGAGAACACAAACGCCAAATTCAAACTAAGTAGGAAATAATTAAAGGAGAGAAAGCTTCCCATAGAAGAAGAGATTTTAGTTAGGGTATACAATGGGTCAGAAAAGCCAGTAGGCAGGCATCTATATGGGAGGCCATGACTAAAAGATGCTCTCCTGTGACGACAGGAAATACTGTTATCATTGGCATCAGGTTGGTCCTATCTTGTATTCAATGTTCCCTTATGAAGGCATTATGTTAAAATTAATAAATCAATTTTATACAATCTAATAAAAACGGCAACGGCTAGATTTAGATCTCGGATAAATGTATTTTTCTTAGAGAGCAGAATCTTTTTCTTTCTGTGATCGTTTGTGAATGCCACCTCTAAGATTTAAGTCAATCAATCTACAAACATAATTTATTTGAAACAGGCAGAAATGTTGGTATGTGCTAAGGGCAGAAATACAAAAATAATATGTTCTACTGATTAGCTATAAATGAATAGGTTAGTAAAATACTAGATATATAACAAATATAAAATTATTAGAAGTGAGAACTTTTCTGTTGGGGTGGAGAAACCAGCAAAGACCTCTTAGACTACCTGATATTTGACCTTATCCAAGAAGTAGAAGGGAGAAAAGGGGAAGAGACTATCTGCCTATGTTCAGAGGACAGTCTTGATGACATTATGCAGATAGGAAATGAAAGGACTTGACAAAAAGCCTTGCAAAAATCCATGATGAAATTGGGACTACATAAGAACACAGTAAACAGGTTTTCAGAAAATGTCTCTGGTTCATTTATGTAAATGAAAAAGAAAGCGCTGTCTTCCCCAGGTTGTCACAGTCATGGGTGAGTACGTATGTTAATGACCTGTGAATAGAATCATGGTGCCCTCCTGGGGACAAACCTATTTGCTAATAATTCTAATCATGCAAACATACTCATTGACCTTACAATGGGAATTAGAGTTCAGCATATCATAACCATTTGAAGCAATTAAACTAACTTCTGCACTTCCATTGCAAAAATATAAAATAAAATGAATGTTTAAGGCTTTGTTTTCTTTTTATTTCATATTCTGCAGGTTTAGATGCTTTCCTTCCCTCTTAACTGGAAGCTTGCAGATCAAGTCCTAGCAATGTTGTCCAGCATTAAGAATAGTTTTCATTATAGCTGATAGAAAATTATGAAGTCAAGAAAATAAAAGGACTGATGGGACATAAGGCAACTTGACTGTTTTTATGCAAGAAGCTCTGATACACTTACACTAGGAGCAATCTCTTATGAGTATGTAAACAATACCTTACAAGAAGTATATTAGGGATTTAAATTGGAGTAAAACCAGAAGAGAAGTCAGTCATTTCCTCCCCTTCTTTCTGCATACATTTATTTAATATTCCTTGACAAAGCATTTTAATATACAATGTATTATTCATTATAAATTATGCATTTGGATATGAAAGTTTGATGAAGGGATTTAGTTACCACAGGAAAAAAATCAACCAAAGTGAAAAACCAACCTGAAAGACAACAGAGAAAGTGACCACTAGTGCTGTAAGAAGGAACATTTAGCAGAAGAGATGTGTGCTTTCTAAATCTAATTCCCATTTCAGATAACAGAGGGGTCTCACCTAAAGGCTCTTGTTGGCACCTGTTCTAACTATATTATGCAAATAAATGTCAGCAATTTCACCAGCTTTTTTATTGAATAACGTTGGTATTGTTCATTTAAAAGAGGGAGCTTTTTTGCATATATACACATATATATGTGTTATGTTTTAAAATATAAAATCAAAAGAAGCATTGGTTTCAAGATCTTTAGTAAAATGACTTTTCTAAATCTAGCAACATTTCACAATGTTTATGCCACTTCAGATGATTACATGTGGCAGAACTTTTCACATTTTTTCTTCGAAAACTTTAAAAAATTTACCTCTACCACATTGTTTGCAAACATATGTTTACCTTTTTTTTTGCTTTCAAAAATAATGCATGTTTATTGAAAGTATAAGAAAGTTTCCATATAAGAATGTTCACTTCCAGTCATCCTATATCAAACTAGGGTCAGTCCATTTATTTCTGGAACATTTGTCTTTTTTCCCTCCTTTTCTTCTTTTTTAAAATCTCTTAATTTTTTATTTATATTTTTTGGAAAATTTTATTTAGTCAATTTAGAACATTATTCCTTGGTAATAAGAATCATATTCTTTCCCTCCCTCCCATACCCCAACCCTTCCTTTAGCCGACACACAATTCACCTGGGTGTTACATGTGTTCTTGATCAGAGCCTTTTTCCATGTTGTTGATATTTGCACTAGGATGATCATTTAGAGTCTCCATCCCCAGCCATATCCTCTCAGCCCATGTGATCAAGCAATTGTTTTTTCCTTTGGTGTTTCTGCTCCCACAGTGGAATGTGGATGGTGTCCTTTCTCATAGATACCTCTGGGTTGTTCAGGATCACTACATTGCCACTAATGGAGAAGTTCGTTACATTAGATTGTGCTACAGTGTATCAGTCTCTTTGTACAATGTTGTCCTGGTTCTTCTCCTTTCGCTCTGCATCACTTCCTGGAGGTCGTTCCAGTTCACATGGAATCCCTCCAGTTCATTATTCCTTTGAACACAACAGTATTCCATCACCAACAGATACCGCAGTTTGTTCAGCCATTCCTTGCTGTAGGGCTGGTAACTTCAAGGGGAAGGTGGGGAGAGTTCTGCTTTTAGCTTGTGCTATGCTCTGTGTGGCTCCCTACTCCTCTCAGTGGTGAAACAGAGCCTCTCTGCCTTGCTTCAAAATTGTCTTGTGCATTAAAACTGCTTCACTCTGTCCCCTTGTTGATTCTGTCACTCCAGCATTCATTTAGAAGAGTTATTTTAATGTATGCTGGACAAGAGTCTCAGTGGAGTTATGAAAGGGGGGTTTTTATTCTCTTTGTCTATTTTGAGTTAACACTTTGTTAGCCATCCAGATTCTCAAGTCACTTCATAAAAATCCAAAACTCAAAGCTCCCCCACTCCACACTGCCAGTGTTTGAAAGTCATGTGTTAAGTGGCTGATAACTCAATCAGTCAGAACCTTGAGAATTCTCTGATGAGAGCTGATACCTCCATCACGCTTCTAGAGATGAGAAGTGGATCCCACAGGGCCTGACGAATCAGGGCCAGTGAATTCTATCAAACATTCAGAGAATAGTTAACCCCAATACTATACAAACTATTTGACATAATAAGCAAAGAGGGAGTTCTACCACACTCCTTTTACGACACAAACATGGTACTGATTCCAAAGACAGGCAGGTCAAAAACAGAGAAAGAAAACTATAGAACAATCTCCCTAATGAATATAGATGCAAAAATCTTAAATAGGATACTAGCAAAAAGACTCCAGCAAGTGATGAGAAGGGTCATCCACCATGATCAAGTAGGATTCATACCAGGGATGCAGGGCTGGTTCAACATTAGGAAAACCATCCACATAATCGACCACATCAACAAGCAAACCAACAAGAACCACATGATTATCTCAATAGACACAGAAAAAGCCTTTGATAAAATACAACACCCATTCCTATTAAAAACACTAGAAAGCATAGGAATAGGAAGGTCATTCCTAAAAATAATAAACAGTATATATCTAAAACCATCAGCTAATATCATCTGCAATGGGGATAAACTAGATGCATTCCCAATAAGATCAGGAGTGAAACAAGGATGCCCATTATCACCTCTTCTATTTGACATTGTACTAGAAACACTAGCAGTAGCAATTAGAGAAGAAAAAGAAATTGAAGGCATCAAAATAGGCAAGGAGGAGACCAAGTTATCGCTCTTTGCAGATGACATGATGGTCTACTTAAAGAATCCTAGAGATTCAACCAAAAAGCTAATTGAAATAATCAACAACTTTAGCAAAGTTGCAGGATACAAAATTAACCTGCATAAGTCATCAGCTTTTCTATATATCTCCAACAGAGCTCAGCAGCAAAAACTAGAAAGAGAAATCCCATTCAAAATCACCTTAGACAAAATAAAATACCTAGGAATCTACCTCCCAAGACAAACACAGGAACTATATGAACACAACTACAAAACACTCTCCACACAACTAAAACTAGACTTGAACAATTGGAAAAACATTAACTGCTCATGGATAGGACGAGCTAATATAATAAAAATTACCATGCTACCCAAACTTATTTATGTATTTAGTGCCATACCCATGGAACTCCCAAAATATTTCTTTACTGATTTAGAAAAAAACCATAACAAAGTTCATTTGGAATAACAAAAGATCAAGGATATCCAGGGAAATAATGAAAAAAAAAACACAAATGATGGGGGCCTTGCAGTTCCAGACCTCAAACTATATTACAAAGCAGCAGTCATCAAAACAATTTGGTCCTGGATAAGAGACAGAAAAGAGGATCAGTGGAATAGACTGGGGGAAAGCGACCTCAGCAAGACAGTATACGATAAACCCAAAGATCCCAGCTTTTGGGATAAAAATCCACTATTTCATAAAAACTGCTGGGAAAACTGGAAGATAGTGTGGGAGAGATTAGGATTAGATCAACACCTCACACCCTACACCAAGATAAATTCAAAATGGGTGAATGACTTAAACATAAAGAAGGAAACCATAAGTAAATTGGGTAAACACAGAATAGTATACATGTCAGACCTTTGGGAGGGGAAAGACTTTAAAACCAAGCAAGACATAGAAAGAGTCACAAAATGTAAAATAAATAATTTCGACCACCCTACTTTATTATTCCTTTGAGCACAAAAGTATTCCATCACCAACATATACAACAATGTGTTCAGCCATTCCCCAATTGAAGGGCATCCCCTCGTTTTTCAATTTTTTGCCACCACAAAGAGCGCAGCTATGAATATTCTTGTACAAGTCTTTTTGTCCATTATCTCTTTGGGGTAAAAACGCAGCAGTGCTATGGCTGGATCAAAGGGCAGAGAGTCTTTTAGCGCCCTTTGGGCATAGTTCCAAATTGCCCTCCAGAATGGTTGGATCAGTTCACAACTCCACCAGCAATGAATTAATGTCCCTACTTTGCCTCATCCCCTCCAGCATTCTTTACTTTCCTTTGCTGTCATGTTAGCCAATCTGCTAGGTGTGAGGTGATACCTCAGAGTTGTTTTTATTTGCATCTCTCTGATTATAAGAGATTTAGAACACTTTTTCATGTGCTTATTAATAGTTTTGATTTCTTTGGCTGAGAACTGCCTGTTCATGTCCCTTGCCCATTTATCAATTGGAGAATGGCTTGATTTTTTGTACAATTGATTGAGCTCTTTGTAAATTTGAGTAATTAAACCTTTGTCAGAGGTTTTTATGAAGATTGCTTCCCAATTTGTTGCTTTCCTTCTGATTTTAGTTATATTGGTTTTGTTTGTCCAAAAGATTTTTAATTTGATGTAGTAGAAATTATTTATTTTACATTTTGTAACTCTTTCTATGTCTTCCTTGGTTTTAAAGTCTTTCCCCTCCCAAAGGTCTGACATGTATACTATTCTGTGTTTACCCAATTTACTTATGGTTTCCTTCTTTATGATCATGTCAGTCATCCATTTTGAATTTATCTTGGTGTAGGGTGTAAGGTGTTGATTTAATCCTAATCTCTCCCACACTGTATTCCAGTTTTCCCAGCAGTTTTTATAGACTAGTGGATTTTTTACCCCAAAACTGGGATCTTTGAGTTTATCATATATTGTCTTGCTGAGGTCACTAGCCCCAAGTCTATTCCACTGATCCTCTTTTCTGTCTCTTATCCAGTACCAAATTGTTTTGATGACTGCTGCTTTGTAATATAGTTTGAGATCTGGGACTGCAAGGCCCCCATCATTTGTGTTTTTTTTCATTATTTCCCTGGATATCCTTGATCTTTTGTTATTCCAAATGAACTTTGTTATGGTTTTTTCTAAATCAGTAAAGGGATTTTTTGGAAGTTCTATGGGTATGGCACTAAATAGATAGATCAGTTTGGGTAGGATGGTCATTTTTACTATATTGGCTTATCCTACCCATGAGCAGTTAATGTTTTTCCAATTGCTCAAGTCTAGTTTTAGTTGTGTGGAGAGTATTTTGTAGTTGTGTTCATATAGATCCTGTGTTTGTCTCGGGAGATAGATTCCTAGGTATTTTATTTTGTCTAAGGTGATTTTGAATGGGATTTCTCTTTCTAGTTCTTGCTGCTGAGCTGTGTTGGAGATATATAGAAAAGCTGATGACTTATGTGGGTTAATTTTGTATCCTGCAACTTTGCTGAAGTTGTTGATTATTTCAATTAGCTTTTTGGTTGAATCTCTAGGATTCTTTAAGTAGACCATCATGTCATCTGCAAAGAGTGATAACTTGGTCTCCTCCTTGCCTATTTTGATGCCTTCAATTTTTCTTTCTTCTCTAATTGCTACTGCTAGTGTTTCTAGTACAATGTCAAATAGTAGAGGTGATAATGGGCATCCTTGTTTCACTCCTGATCTTATTGGGAATGCATTTAGTTTATCCCCATTGCAGATGATATTGGCTGATGGTTTTAGATATATACTGTTTATTATTTTTAGGAATGACCCCCCTATTCCTATGCTTTCTAGTGTTTTCAATAGGAATGGATGTTGTATTTTATCAAAGACTTTTTCTGCGTCTATTGAAATAATCATGTGATTTTTGTTGGTTTGCTTGTTGATGTGGTCGATTATGTGGATGGTTTTCCTAATGTTGAACCAGCCCTGCATCCCTGGTATGAATCCTACTTGATCATGGTGGATGACCCTTCTCATCACTTGCTGGAGTCTTTTTGCTAGTATCCTATTTAAGATTTTTTCATCTATATTCATTAGGGAGATTGGTCTATAGTTTTCTTTCTCTGTTTTTGACCTGCCTGGTTTGGAATCAGTACCATGTTTGTGTCATAAAAGGAGTTTGCTAGAACTCCCTCTTTGCTTATTATGTCAAATAGTTTGTATAGTATTGGGATTAACTGTTCTCTGAATGTTTGATAGAATTCACTGGTGAATCCGTCAGGCCCTGGGGATTTTTTCTTTGGAAGTTCTTTGATGACCTGTTGGATTTCATTTTCTGATATGGGATTATTTAAGAATTCTATTTCTTCTTCTGTTAGTCTAGGCAGTTTGTATTTTTGTATATATTCATCCATATCGCCTAGATTCCTGTATTCATTGCCATATAATTGGGCAAAGTAATTTTTAATGATTGCCTTAATTTCCTCTTCATTGGAGGTGATGTCCCCCTTTTCATCTTTGATGCTGTTAATTTGCTTTTCTACTTTCCTTTATTTAATTAGATTGACCATTACTTTGTCTATTTTGTTTGTTTTTTCAAAGACCAGCTTCTTGTCTTATTTATTAAATCAATAGTTCTATCACTTTTGATTTTATTAATTTCTCCCTTAATTTTTAGGATTTCTAGTTTGGTTTTCTGCTGGGGGGTTTTAATTTGATCGGTTTTGAGTTTTTTTATTTTTATTTCCAATTGATTGATTTCTGCTCTCCCTAGTTTGTTAATATATGCACTCAGGGATATGAATTTACCTCTGATTACTGCTTTGGCTGCATCCCAAATGGTTTGAAAGGATGTCTCATCGTTGTCATTTTCCTCAATGAAATTATTAATTGTTTCTGTGATTTCTTCTCTAACAAAACGATTTTGGAGTATCATATTGTTTAATTACCAATTAGTTTTTGATTTGGTTTTCCATGTAACATTACTGATCATTATTTTTATTGCCTTGTAATCTGAAAAGGCTGCATTTGTTATTTCTGCATTTCTGTGCCATGTTTCTGTGACCGAGTGTATGGTCAATCTTTGTGAATGTGCCATGCGGTGCTGAGAAGAATGTGTATTCCTTTTTGTCCCTATTTATTTTTCTCCATATATCTATTAACTCTAATTTTTCTAAGATTTCATTCACTTTTTACCTCTTTCTTATTTATTTTTTGATTTGATTCATCTAAATTTGATAATGGTTGGTTCAAATTTCCCACTAATAGTTTTACTGTCTATTTCTTCCTTCAATTCTCCTAGTTTCTCCATTAGAAATTTGGGTGCTATATTATTTGGTGCAGACATGTTGATTAGTGATATTTCCTCATTATCTAAAGTCCCTTTTAATGAAATATAATTACCTTCCCTATTCCTTTTGATCAGGTCTATTTTTCCTTTGGCTTTATCAGATATCATGATTGCCACTCCTGCCTTCTTTCTGTCAGTTGAGACCCAGAAGGTCTTACTCCATCCTTTAAATCTGACCTTGTGGGTGTCTACCCGCCTCATGAGTGTTTCTTGAAGACAACATATGATAGGATTTTGGATTCTAACCCATTCTGTGATTCGTCTACATTTTATGTGTGAGTTTATCCCATTCACATTCAAAGTTATGATTGTGACTTGTGAAATCTCTGGCATTTTGATATCCTTCCCTAATTCTAACCTTTTTTCTTTAGCTCTAACATTTTAATCTAGTGATTTACTTTAAATCAGTCCCCCTTGTCCCCTCCCTTGATATGTTTCCCTTTCTAGCCCCTCCCTTTTTGTCCCCCCCTCTACTTCCCTCCCCTTTTGTTTTCCCTCCCCCTGCCCCTTGGTTTTCCTTTCTCCCTACTCTTGTTGGGTAAGATAGAATTCAAGATCCCAATAGATCTGGATGTTTTTCCCCCTCAGAGTTGATTTCCCTGAGAGTAAGGTTTTAGTAAAAACTCTCTTCCTCTCCTTCTTATAGGAGTTTTCTTCCCCTCCCCTTCCCATGTGAATCTTTGTGTGAGAAAGATTATTCTATTTGATTTTTCTTTTCCCCCTATTTACACATTACATTTCCCATATATTAATATATATATATATATATATATAGACATAAATGTAGTCCTTATAGAAGAGAGTTTGAATAAATGAAAAGATAACAATTTTCTCCTTTTCCCTTTCCATCATATTTACCCTTTCAGGTATTCCATGCTCCTTGCTTTTCGATATTGAACTTTCCACAGAGCTCTGGTCTTTTCATTGCAAAAAGTTGGAAATCTTCTATTTTGTTGAATGACCAAACTTTTGCTTGGAAGTATATAGTCAGTTTTGCTGGATAGCTGATTCTTGGTTGATGACCCATGTCTCTTGTTTTTCTGAAAATCATGTTCCATGCCTTACCATCATTCAGAGTGGAACTTGCAAGTTCTTGTGTGACCCTGATTGGCATTCCTTTATATCTAAATTGTCTTTTCCTGGCTTCGTGTTGGATTTTTTCTTTTGTTTGAAAGCTTTTGAATTTGGCAATTACATTCCTGGGAGTTGTCATTTGAGGATTTAATGTAGAGGGTGTTCTGTAAGCTCTGTCAGTGGCTGTATTACCCCCTTGTTCTAGAATCTCTGGGCAATTTTCTTTGATTATATCTTGTATCACGATGTCGAGTTTGGTGTTTATTTCTGGATTTTCTGGTAGTCCAATTATTCTTAAATTATCTCTTCTTCCTCTATTTTCCAAGTCTGTCACCTTGTCAGTGAGATATTTTGTGTTCTCTTCTAGTTTCTTGATCTTTTTGCTTTGCTTTATTGATTCTTGCTCTTTTACCTGCTCATTGTCTTCCAGTTGCCTAATTCTGATCTTTAAAGCCTGGTTTTCCTTTTCAGTTTGGTCAAACCAGTTTTGTAGTTGCGTGAAATTCTTTTGCATTAATTCCTACTTTTCCTCCCAGAAGGCTTCCATCTTTTTGATCATTTTCGATTCAAATTCTTCAAAAGTTTGTGGAGAGTTTCCATTTCCTTTGGAATGTTTTGGAGCATTTGCTTGTGTTTCCTCTTCTATCTCCTCTGTATTTTGTATTTTTGCTCCATAAAATGTGTCCAAAGTTGCCCCCTTCTTGTTTTTCTTGTAGCTTTGAGGTTGTTTTTTTTTGCTTCTGTGCTGTTTGCCATCTCTATCTGAGTGAGGGGGGCTGGGTCTTCTGTTATCTGTCTGGTGTTCAGTGGCTTTAGCACCAGGCAAATTGTCTGTCTCCCCCCAGGAAGCCTGGAATTGCTGGTGTTTTGGTGTTTAAGTGTTACTATCCTCCTCAATTCCCTCCCGATGCTTCTCTGTTGCCTTTCTTCTATGCTCTGAGCCTGGCTTGACACTCTCGGATGTATTTCAATGCCTTTGCTGGCCAGAGGAGCCTGCACTCTGAGGGGAAGGGGCCATGGCTTCCCAGAGCTCCAAGGGCTGGTGATAGGATTAACCTCAGACTCAGTATGCCCTGAGGCAGGGACCTTTGGTGAGACTCAGATGGAAGGATCTGGTCAGAAGGCTACAGGTTCCTCCTGTCTCTCTCTGTTTCCCTGCTGTCTGGGTGCCGCCACGACTGGCTCAGGTTGTTTTCAGAATGTGGCCTTCAGAATAGCTGGCTCCTGAGGCCCTTTTGCCTGCCCTGAGGTTCCTGCTGCTGCCTTGGATTCAGTGCTCTGGGTTGGAGGGTATGGGTCTTAGGACCTTCCTTTTGCCTACCCCTTAGATCCAAGTGATCTCGGGTTCTGACTTTTGGGGGGCTGTACCTTTTGATCCAGGTTCAGGAGGAGTGTTCCCGGGGTCTATTCTGTTGTTTGTTTTGAATTTCGGTGCCCTAGGAGCATTCTGTTTGAGATTGGTGAGGAAGGGTTTCTGGAGCTCTGAACTTTAAATTTCTCTAAGCTGCCATCTTGACCGGAAGCCTCAGGACTCAAATTTTTAAAAAAACATTTGAAAATATTTTAACATGTAATTGGGGAACAACAAAATAAACATTTTTAAGATGTTAAAAAAATTAAAAATGCATAGTTCAAATACCCCAATTTGAGTCCTAGATTTATTCAAATCCTTTAATTTATACATGAATAAATAGAAGCCTAATAAAATTCATAGAATTAATTATTAGCAGAACCTGAATCTGAATGCAGCTTTCCTTGCTTCAGATTACCAGCTCTTTTTTATTATCCTACACTACTCTTTGAGGATTATGGGAAATAGCAATTAGGATAGGGACTGATTCAAGATTTCATTAGAACTCCTAATCAGGAAATTCCCTTTAGCAGGCTAAGTTGGACTTTTTAGGCTACTTCGTCTTAAATGTTTATCTGGAACACTGAAAAAGTGCCTTGATCTTATGCACACATGTCTTGATTTCTACAGTATGTGCCCATGGGATATTTAAAACAATAAAATTAAAATCAAATGTAAAGAAGCTGAGGAAATTATTAACTATTACACCATATTGTTTCCAGTCATAAATTTTGCTGAATATTCTGCTAGAATTATATTGTCATTCCTTAATCATTCTTCATTCTCTTTCCATTTCCTTGAAACAGAATAAAATTTAAAATTCATACGAATCCACACTTTTCTAAGAGAACACAGTTTTTTTCTTCTAATCACATATTCTTTCCAAATTTTTAAAATTTCTTTCTAGAATAATAATCATTTTTGAGATTTCCAAATATTCCTTTCTAGGATGTTCCTATTAAATAGTCAAAAATTTATTATCAGAGAGTCTCTTTTGTGTTTGGCTATATAACAGAAAAATATTGAAATCTTATATGCACTTGGAATCTATATTCTTCATGACTAGGAAGTTTTAGTTTGTCATTCCAAATACAATTTTTGGGTTGAGGGAAACATGTATGCAGTACCACAAAGCATTGAAAAGAACACCTTATCAAAATTCAGGTAGGTGATGCCCTTTGATCTAGCCATACCACTGCTGGATACACACACACACACACACACACACACACACACAGATAATAAGGGAAAAGACTTGTCCAAAAATATTTATAACCACACTTTTTGTGGTTGCCAAAAATTGGAAAATGAGGGAATGCCCTTCTATTGGGCAATGACTGAACAAATTTTGGTATCTGTTGATGATGGAATACTATTGTGCTCAAAGGAATAATGAACTGGAGGAATTCCAAAAGAACATTGTATACAGAGACTGATACACTGTGGTACAATTGAATGTAATGAAATTCTCTACTAGCAGCAATGCAGTGATCCTGACAACTCAGAAGGACTTATGAGAAAGAACACTATCCCTATTCAGAGGAAGAACCGTGGGAATAGAAACACAGAAGAAAAACAACTGCTTGATCACAAGGGTCGATGGGGACATGATTGGGGATGTAGACTCTAAATGATCACCCTAGTGCAAATATTAATGGTATGGAAATGGGGCTTGATCAATGACACATGCAAAACCCAGAGGAATTGCATTATGGCTACAGGATATAAAGATAATTTTAGGGTTGTGACTTAAAATCTAAATTAATTGGTCACCAAGGAAAAAAAATCCCTAAGAAAATACCCAAGTCAGTCTGGAAATTTATGGTAATTTTATTTAATATAGAGGGAAGGATTTAAGGAGAAAGAGGGAAGAGAGTATCGGTTTTTTCCCCTCCTGGTCTGTGCCAGGGGGAGTTCAAGATTTCTGCTGCTAGGTCTCTGAAGGAGATTAGAGGCTTCTAAGAGCATAAGTTTAAAAAGTAAAGGAGAAAAAAACTCAGCCAGAAATTCACCACCGAACCGGACAATAGCTTGTAGCCAAGTCAAGATGCTAAAAAGCCTAGCACGCTGCCACCAGCCAAATCTTCACCACCAAAAGGTACGGGAGAGAGGAAGTGAGCCAAACATATAGACCTTTTATCCTTGTGTTCCCTCCTCTAAATGCCCATTCTTTAGTTCTCATCTTCTTTGATTAGATTATATCTTTAGAGTTACTTAATACTTCTTTGTTAAATTCACCTTTTATTAGTTACTTGACCTTTACATGATTAATTTATCCTTTATAGTTACTTAACACCTTTTTGTATTAAGATCTAAAAAATAGACTTAACTAAAAGTGCTAGCTTCACTATAAAGTAAGAACTAAGTATCTTCATTGTTCAATCAGGAGATTACAACTTTATCTTCACCATAAAGTAAGATCTAATGTAGGGTGGAATAATTTAACGTTCACAAGGAGGAGGTTAGGGAGGGCAAGTAAAGAACATGAATCTTGTAACCATGGAAAAATATTCTAAATTGATTAATTAAATAAAATAAAAAAATAAAATAAAATGGTTTAAGGATTAAGACAGGCAACGAATTATGACTTCATTATTTTAAACTAAGGGGGGCCAGGGAAGGAGAGGAAAATTGAAAGCTTTTTAATGTTGAAATCATTTCCAGACTACATGAAAATGGTCTTAAACTACATTTGTACTCGCAAATATGATTTCAGGAATTTAAGGGTTCTTCATGGGTCATATTAGATGTGGTTGGAAAGGAGTGTCTGGGCAGGGTACAGCCTAACTCTGGGATATGACTCAGAATTCCAGGGTAATTTTAAAGGTGATATAGAGCTAAATAGACTGGAGCAATAAAGGAGTGTAGATACAGAAGTAAAACTTGTTCAGTATTTGATTCATTATTTTATCTCATTCAAATATAGAGAAGAGCTTCTTATTTTTTTGTTTTCTTTCTTGTTTTGTTTCGACTGAATCATTAACAAATGCTTAACATTTTGTAGATTGTCTATTTGTTTGATTTATCATCTATAATTTTTATTATTCATTATAGATTTTGTGCTTTCCATTTATCCTGTGTTATGTAATCATTTTTACATTTTTAATGGATTTCCCCCAAATCATCCTTTCCCTAACTTCCCTGTTACTATTGAGGAAAGAATGCCATACTCCCTAATCTTCAATCTAGATTTTTCTTTCAACTACTTACTCTTTCTTACACTTCAAATCCAATCAATTTTAAAATCCTGTCAGATCAACCTTCCTAATATCTCTCATATATTCCAACAATCTCTTCTCTTGCACAATCACCAGTCCCAGTACAGATAATTATCACTTCCTACCTGGACAAATGTAATAGCCTGCTGCTTGGTCCCCCTTCCCAATCTAGTCCATCTTCCACTTAGTTTTCAGATTGATCTTTCTAATGCCTTCCATAAGCCTATGTCAATGCTCCCCACATTCAGTACATTATAGTGGTTCCTTATTGCCCATAGTATCAAGTATACAATTTTATGTTTTGTAGGGAGTATGTAAGGGATAGAGTATATTTCATGAATTAGCTTTAAGAGGAAAAGAGGAGAATATGGACACAAGCCCTAGAGGGAAAGATTCTGGGGTTTTGACTGTTTTAACTGTCATTCCTATTTTGACAGTGCTGGAAGGAGAATCTTTGCTCTGGCAATTTTTCCTTGGCAATCCTAATCTTGTGGAAAGATTAGTGATTCCTTGGTTTAAGAGTTTGTCTTATAGTGGACTGCCTTTTCCCTGAAGTACAGAGACCATGTGTCAGAAATCCACTTGGTAAATGTAATCCCAAGGGTTTGTTACCTGGGATTCTGGGTTACCTAGTGAAGCCAACCCGAGGCTTTAGGTGAGGATTCAAAACATCTGTGAGTCCTTCCTCTTTATCCTTTTGATAATCCATATTAATTAGGTTAATTTATAGTCAGATAACTGGGTTTTTCTGGGTCTTAGTTAGAGATAAGGAGTTTAGAGTAGTTTGAGTGAATTCTCAAGAAGAAATAATTCACCACAAGGAGAAAGAGGGTGGGTGGAGATTGGATCTATAGTTTTAGGAACCTACCTATCATTTCCCCTTTAATCATATCATAAAAATAAACTTTGTTTCTAAAGCCAAGGAGTTTTGTGCTTTACTGACCCTGAAGAGGTTCCCAGGTGGTTAGTTATCATCTTCCATCCATCTAGGAAGGATTTTCATTTTTGTTTGACTCTATATATTCTGTACTCCAATGGCACTAAGCTCACTAGTTCCTCACATAAGACACTCTGTTTCTCCTATCTCCAGTAATTTTCTCTTTCTCCTCTTCATCTTCTGCCTTCACTAATTTCCTTTAGTTCTCAGCTGAAATTCCATCTTCTGAGAGAAGATTTTCCTAATCCCCTTTAATGCTCATGTTTTCCCTCTCTTATTCTCCCTAACTTGACATTTTTATTATATATTTCTATATATCTCTAACTATATCTATCTTGGCAGCTACATGGCACAGTGAATAGAAAGTTTGGCATAGAGTCAGAGAAGACCCGAGTCAAATATAGCCTCAGGCACTTACTAGCTATGTGACTCTGTGCAAGTTACTTAACTTCTTCCTTTCTTGATTCATCAATATGTAAAATAAAAATAAACCCTGAGAAGCAAAGTCTGAGTTCAAACGGATGTTTATTGTAAGAATTTTAAGTCACAAAAATGTCAGCCAGAGATGTCCAGTACCATCTTCAAAGCTGAGATATGAGCCATTAAAGCTTTTTTTTTTTAGTCTACAAAAATGAATTAGATTATACAAATTTCCCCACAAAAGGGGGGGTTAGCTGAATGATTCTTTTCAGGGTGCAACCAGAGTTTCATTTTTCTAAAAGGTTTCTTTCTTCAGAAAAATGAAGTCTTCTTATCTTGTGGCCAATTATATCATCTCTGTTACATACATGATAACAGCCAATGTCACTCTGTAAATTCAAAGTCAATTGAGATGCCATGAATCTATAGTCTTCAAGGAAGATTTGGAAACATTCCTGGACACTGGAGACACATGAACAACTCCTTTGGCAATGATGTTTTTGCAAGGCACTTCAAGGGATTTTCCTTGTTATGTTATTCACAAGATGATCATTGATTATTGATTCTCATACATGTTTATGCAATTCACAATTAGAATTTTTAATTATGTTATAATTTATAATTATAATCCTGAGTATATAATATTCAGAGGATATAGTTCTAAAAAAGGCATAAAATAGTATATACTGTTAAAAGTTTCTTAATTAGATTACCTTTTACATGTAAAATGGAGATACTATTAGCAGCTACCCTATATGGTTTTGGTGAGAATCATATAAGATAATGATTGTAAAGTGCCTGGCACATAGTTGTTGTCGTTATTCATCCTTCATTTTGGAAGAGGATGTGGAGACTTCATTGTGGAGTGATGTTGAAGTGAGGTCAACTAAGTCATTGACCAGAAAAATCTGTTTTCCCTGGGAAAGTAGAATTCAGAAATGAGTTTTCCTATGAAGGTCATTCAGCTCAGAATACTTAGAATCCATGAGACAATAACTTCGTTATTGTCAACAGCTAGGATAAGATACAAGGAAGGCCTTGTACCCCATGCCACTGACCAATTTAGCTTCTAGATGATGAGGCTGCTCGCTCCATCAAGGTTCTGCCTCATAATGAATATTGTTTGCTTTGTATCTTACACCCTACAAAAACTGCATTGTAATTTCATTCTGGTGCAACTTTCACTAGAAAAGTTGCCCTGGGCAGTTAAATATGCATTATTAATCAATAGATTAATAAATGAATATTGCTTCCATTAATTGAATTTCTGGGTGTCTGGACTCACTTTATGAAGTACACCACTTCAATGTCTTGACTAACAGTTAAAACACTTTTATTTGATTCAAGTGATTTAGAGTTGTACAAAGTCTTCAGTCTCACTCTCTTCCAGATTCATCAAATTTCAATGTCAAACCAAAAGTTAGGATGATTGGAAATGTGGACAACGTTGGTTTCTTCTATGTTTGACCAAGTTAGCCCTGTTTCAGCCACCTTTATGACCAATGGAGCAAATTGTTCTCATCTGTCCATTTCACCAGGGTAAGTTATTACATGCTTGGGGTAGACATCTCCCTAACTCACTGATGGGTAACTGCTGGTCACCCTCAACCTCGATTAAACCCTGTCTGCCAAAATGGTTTTACTAAGGTGGGACCTCTTTGCATGCTATAGCTTCTTGAAGAGACAAGAGAAAGAGGAGAGAAAGTTAGTTACTACTGTTGGATGAGCAGCCAGAAAAAGGCTCAGTAAACCCTCATACCAAAGACAGTAGTCTTCTACATAAATCCCTGTCACGTCGTAATCTCTATACAAATATTAGAGATTATATTTGGAAATATGCATCTTGTTTGTCAACTGTGTTTTTGAAACTTCCAAGTTTGCCCTAGTCCTTTGGGGGGAAGTCCCAGACTGACTTTATCTCCAAACTGAGCAATAGACTTTAAAGTACTTAATGATCCCAGTTTAGATAAGATGACTGTGCAATCAAATCTTAGTAGTTTCTCCCATAGCAATCGGAGACCTCTCCCCCATAGTACAGCCTCTGGCTGGAAACATCTTTTTTTATTCATTGCAAAGCATCAGCCCCCTCCTTTTAATCAATCCCTGAGCTCATCATTTCCTTCTGCTAATTTAGAAATAATCAATAATCAATCTTACTTCCCTTCCTTTGTTCCCCAAAAGGTATATAAGACCCACCAAGTTCCCAGAGTCCCAGAGCTATGGCTCTGTGGGGTTTTAAAACACTTGGCTGTGTGGTAGCTGAATATTAAGAACTTGTCTTTTGTCCGATTAAAGATTTGATCTTTCTGATTATTTTAGTGGTTCTACATTTTTCCAAGTTGATATATTGGCATATAGTTATTTTGCTTATTATCTCCCCTATGAAGATGTAAAATCCTTGAGAACATACACTGTCTTTTGATTGTCTTTATATTCCTAGAGCTTATTACATGGCTTGATATATAGAAAACACTAAGTCAATGCTTTTTTACTTAATAGAGAAACAAGGCATTTTAGAGTAGGTCAACGCGTTTAGATTTCACAAAGCTCATGGAACAATTGCAGTAAATTTGGCCAGGAAGCACGGTTACCAATGAGAATGTTGACCTTAAATAGTCATGGATATTTGACTAGTTGATAATGTCAACCTGGAAAGACACAACCACTAAGATGGTCAGGAAAGAACAGTGTCTCTATGAAAAGGCACCACCAAAGATAATTCTCCAAAGACTGACAGAACTTGGTGGGTCTTATATACCTTTGGGGGAACTAAGGAAGGGGAGTAAGATTGATTAGTTCTAATTAGCAAAAGGAAATGGTGAACTGAGGCTTGATTAACAGGAAGGGGCTAATGCTTTGCAATGGATACAAAAAGATGTTTCCAGCCTGGTTCTGGACTACCTGGGAGGAGTCTGATACAATGGGAGAAACTTCTTAAAATAAAAAGGATACCTAAGACTTGATTGCATGCTAATATTATCTAAATTACGATCATTAAGTACTTTAAGGTCTATTGTTTAGTTTAGAGATGAGGTCCATCTGGAACTTCCTTCCCCCATCCCCAAGATAAATTCCTAAGGGACAGGGGCAAACTTGTAGGTTTCAAAAATACAATTGACAACAACATAGAAAAGTACACCATTATATTGCAAACATACTCACTCTTCCATCAGCTGCATAACCTTCCTAGAGCCACTTTTCCATTTGTATTTCATATTATCTTTTTAAAAAAAATAGAGAGTTGGACCGTTACATTTAATGTCCCTTCCAGATTAAATACTATGTGTCTATGATATATTAGTCAAGATTTTCTATGTTGTTAACTTGGAAAATAATTTTTGGAGACAAATCAGTCTTAAAATAAAAAAAGATTTGAGAGAAAAGTTAAACACACAATTGGGTTTAAGTCTTCCAAGCTTCCAAGCATCCAACCATCCATTGTAGAGATTGTGATCAAGGCTTTTAAAGGTTAATACTACAAATAGGGAGGGGATGTGATTTGTGATCAAGCAGGATGTCCAAGAAGAAAAGGGCCAGTGAATGGGAAAGGAAAAAAAGAGGGCAGAATGTTCAAGCTGGAGAAGAGATTAGGTTCTCTGTTTGCCTATCAGCACCAAATGTTCTGGGGAGCATGAACTTAAGCTTTGTCTGTTCAACTAATCTTTTCACAGCTGCTTAGAGTTCTGGAATGTCTGAAATGAAAGTCATGATGACCTCTGTGGCTGGACATTAGCAGGTATGCCTGCAGATAATACTTTATATTATTGCCATTTAAAATATCACTATCATTCCATGTTATATTTTAAATATCCACAGTTTACACCTTCTTCAAGTCACTTTTCCAATAGTATCTCAGTTCCTTTATCTGATAAAGTAGTAGAATAGTTAATGTCTAGTCCCCCTTCAGATTAAAAATACAATGTTTCTATGATGTATTAGATAATGTTTCCTTCAAGCCCTCCCCAAAATTTCTAACCAAAGCTTGTAGTCACTGATTGAGTTTGTAGTAAAACTTATGGGGAAGGACAGAGTAGAAAAATAAAAATAATTCATTAAACACACATTCATAGTAAAACTTACCATTTCTTTTGTGTGCAACATTTGTGAAATGTGTATGTTTGGGGAAATCCTCTTTTCCCCCTTGGAAATGTGTTTATTTAAAAAGATGAGCAGAAAATATTAGCTTTGACTTCTTTCATCTGTAATATTCTCTTCATTTGAAAAATGAGAGGAAATGAATTTTTGTGAAATTCAGTGATGTGAATCTGTTGGAAACAAGAATTATACCTATTAACAAACAATGGATATTAGACACTTTAACCACAAAGACTGTAGGGGAATTAATTTTAAAGCCCAAAGGTAAAATCTACCAGGGAGGAAGAATTTAAGAGTGAAAGAATCAGGTAATTAGGCTTAATTGTGTCAATTTGGGGGGACTGATTAGCATAATCAATCTAGCTCTCTGTTTAGTCCTAAGGGTTGTGGCACTTCTGGATAGACTTTATGAAATATAGAGCATGAAAAAAATGAGCCATTTTAGGTTGAAAGGAGTCTTGGATGCAGAAAGTCAAGCAGATAATCAGGGAAAAAGCTGCTCAAAATAATCCATAATGATTGAAAATTCCAAGTAATTTAGCAAACTAAAAATTGGGGAATGTCTACTCTAAATCAAGACTCAAATAATGGTCATTACCTGCTGAGAAAGAAATCTACGTTTCTACATGATTTGCCTTGTGACAATCCACAGCCAATAGAAGTAGCCAAGCATAACTAAGGAATGTCCCTAGATAACAACTGGTATACCTTCCCCTCTTATTTTTAGATTGAATAAACATAGAAAACTTTATATATGTAGAGCCCAATTGACATTGTACACTATAGGGACTCGATTCTGATGTGCCTCAGGTGAAATTCAACAACCTTAATCCAAAGAGGAAGAGTCCTGGAACAAATGGAAAGTTTAGAAGTAACTTTAGGAGAGTAATTAGATACAATAGACTTATCAGCAAGACACCACATTAAACCTTCTTATAGGAGGTGGGAAATATTCTTAGTACATTGTGGCCTAATCCTCTGCTTCCAATTAAGATATATCTCTCATTCTCAAAGATTTATTCATGAACATCTTCCTGTTTTTTTATAGTGTAGCCCAGTATTTAATAACTCTTAAGTTAATAAATTATTCCTTCAATATAGTCATATTTAAGTTAAAAACAGGCCTTTAAGGGGAAGAATTTTATAGAAGAAAATACAACTAATCAGCACTTTATAAATTTAACCTGGCTTTTTAAGAACATCCAATGGGATAAAAGGAAATT
This sequence comes from Monodelphis domestica, assembly GCF_027887165.1. Taxonomy (NCBI): domain Eukaryota; kingdom Metazoa; phylum Chordata; class Mammalia; order Didelphimorphia; family Didelphidae; genus Monodelphis; species Monodelphis domestica. The sequence goes on from NC_077234.1 coordinate 254,512,638, forward strand.
AATCATTGGGAGCTTCAACTTAACCAGGAAATATGTGTGAGTATAATTCATTAACGAGAGTTCTTAGGTTTCCATTTCATTTGATTTGTGAAAGATTTCCACCCAAAGTTTTCACAGACTTATACAAGAGTAGAGGAAAGGGAACATATCTACAGGGCTCAATGACTTGTCTGACATTTGACAGGGTGAGTGTCAGGAGTATGTTGCCCTGATAATCATGAGTTGGGAAAATTTTGGGACTGATAACAATTGTGAAGTTGTTTGTGGACACGGGAAAGACCTACAGCTATAGTATTATGCAGATTGAATCAAAACAGAGGAGATAAGAAGCAACAAAAAGAACTGGAAATAAAGGTCAAGCCCATCACTGGGATAAAGAACAAATGAGAAGCCAGCTAATAGATTTAATTAGTGAGATGAAGTGAAATTTCAGTCCAGAGTTCTTTTTCTCTCCTTTTTTTTGAAAAATTCTGAGGGCATTCATATACTTTCTATGATACAAGTGGCTGATTATTCCCACCTTCTGTTATCTTCATTCTTATTTCTTGTTTTTGAATATATCTGGAGGGTTTAATGAACTCTTATCCACTGGAATCACAAAAATATGTTACACATATTAACTGGGCCCTCCCAGCACTAAAGCAATCATTTTACATCATCACCATTAATTTTTTTATCACAATGATAGTTTCAAACATTCTTATCTTTCAAAAAAAAAACCCAGTGGGGGACTTCCAGATAAACATAGCATCTGTCTAGACACGGGAGTCTTCCTTTCCTTAGCACCCACCAATATAGACTACCTCAAAAGGCCAAAACCCCCAAATTCATAAGAATGAAGGGACTATTCAGTAGGGCTCACCATTAAAGGTACATGGGATTTGAGCATTTCTACACTGTACAGGGGTGAAAAAGCTCCCACCAAAATGCAAGCTGATCTACCCTCCCCCACCCCACATACCAAGCCAGAGTCAGAGCCAGACCATGACAGAGTCAGTGAGTGAGCAAGGGGCACCTCTAGAATGAGTGAGAGGCACCTATAGGTCCTTGGAAGAATGACTGAGACCACCAAAGACCTACACCTGAGAGCAGCTAGACCTGAAATCCTAGCAGGGTGAAGAGCACAGACTGTGGGCTCTCACCGGAAGATAGCTCAAAGAAGGGCAGCAAATAGGAGAAGCTGCAAAGATTTGAGAGCTTGACCAGGCAAAATCCTTGCTCCTTAACTCCATACATGGAGAGCTTGCCTATCTCACTCAGATTTCTCACTAAAAAGGGAAGGAAAAACCTCCACAGTGATGCCCAGGAACAACAACCTACCTCCAAGAAAAATAAGAAGGGGTTGATCCTTGAAAATGTTTATGGAGGAAAAACACAGGCTATAGAGGAAATAGAAGAGAAAAATCAAATAAATGCACCAAAACCTTCCAAAAATGCATATTGTCCACAAGCTCTTGAAGAATTTAAATTGGAGCTTATCAAAAAGATGGAAGTCTTCTGGCAAGAAAAGAAGGAAATAGTTCAAAGAGAAAATAACAGTTTAAAGGACAAGAACTCCCAATTGGAGAAACAGCTGGAAACCAGGAAAAGCAGGAGCAACCAAACCAAAAAGGAAACCAGTCTTTAAAATCCAGAATTAGGCAACTGGAAGACAACGATCTTGCAAAACAACAAGAATAAATAAAGCAAATTTAAAAGCCTGACAAAATAGAAGAAAACATAAAATATCTCATTGAGAAGATGACATATCAGGAAAACAGAATAAGGAGAGACAATCTGAAAATCATTGATCTACCTGAAAAGTCAGAAATAAACAGAAATCTTGATATCATCCTACAAGAAATCATCCAAGAAAACTTCCCCAATGTTCTTGAACAAGGGGGCAAAATAGACATTGAAAGAGTTCATAGAACACCCTCTACACTAAATCCTCAAAAGACAACTCCCAAGAATGTAATTGCCAAATTCAAGAGCTTTCAATTTAAGGAGAAAATTGTACAAGAAGCCAAAAAGAGTCAATTCAGATAACAAGGAGCACCAATCAGGATCACACAAGACCTGGCAGTTTCCACATTAAGGGGCACAAGGCTTGGAATATGATATTCAGAAAGGCAAGAGAATTGGGCCTTCAACCAAGGATCACCTATTCATCAAAACTGACTATATACTTCCAAGAGAAAGTATGGGCATTCAACAAAATAGAAGATTTCCAAAGAATGTGTAAATAAAATACAAGAACTAAGTGGAAAGTTTGACATTCAAACACAAAAATCAAAGGAAATATGAAAAGGTAAATAAGAAAGAGAAGACAAGGGGAAATGTTTTTTATTTAAACTTTCTTCTTTAAGAGCTAAAATAAGATCAAATTATTTATATTAATATATGAGGAAAATGTTATTTGTAACTCTCAAAAATTATATTCACTATTATATTAATTAGAGGAATCATTCAAAGGAAGAGATTGGGATAATAAGTGCTATAAGATGATATGTAAAAAAAGAACAAGGGAGGGGGGAATCGAATATGGCATAAAGAGATACATGAAAAAATAAAAGAAATAGGATAATTTTTATCACACAAAGATACACATGGGAAGGGGAGAAGAATACTCTTATAAGAAGGAGAGGAAGAGAGTACTAATAGGTAATACTTAAACCTTACTCTCAGGGAAATCAGTTCTGAGAGGGAAGAGCATCTAGATCCATTGGTGTCTTGAATTTGATCTTATCCTACAGGGAAAATAAGAAGGGAAATCTAAGGGGGGGGTTAAGGGGGAAGGGAGTACAAAAAGGGAGGGAAGGAGAGGGGGAGGGGACTTAACTGACCCTAAAATAAATAAGAAGGGAACAAAAAGGGAGGGGGCAGAAAGGGAAGCTTATTAGGGGCAGGGATTAGGGGGCTGATCAAAAGCAAACCTTTTTTTTTTTAAAGGTTTAAAAGGATATAGCAAAAGAAGAAAGGAGAGAACTAGGAGAGGATATCAAAATGCTGGGGAATACACAAGTGGTAATCATAACTTTGAATGTGAATGGGATGAGCTCACCTATAAAATGAAAACAAATAGGAGAGTGGATTAGAAAACAAAATCCTACTATATGTTATCTGCAAGAAACACATTTGAGGTGGGTAGACACAAGTTTAGAATTAATGGTTGGAGCAAAATCTATTGGGCCTAAACTGATAGAAAGAAGGCAGGATTTGCAATCATGATATCTTTCAAAGCCAAAGTAAAAATAGATCTGATTAAAGGGGATAGGGAAGGTAACTACATCCTGATAAAAGGCAGTGTAGTATAGACAATGAAGAAATATCATTAATCAACATGTATGCACCAAATGGTATAGTATCCAAGTTTATAAAGGAGAAACTAGTGGAGCTGAAGGAGGAAATAGATAGTAAAACTATACTACTGGGAGACCTGAATTTACCACTATGAAATTTAGATAAATCAAATAAAAAATAAATAAGAAAGAAGTAAGAGATGTGAATGAAATCTTAGAAAAATTAGAGTTAGTAGATATGTAGAGAAAAATAAATAGGGACAAAAAGGAATATACCTTCTATTCAGAAGCACATAGTACATTCACAAAGACTGACCATTTATTAGGTCATAAAAACATGGCAAACAAATGCAGAAAAGCAGAAATAATAAATGCAACCTTTTCAGATCATAAGGCAATAAAAATAATGATCAGTAAGGGTACATGGAGAGCCAAATCAAAAATTAATTGGAAATTAAATAATATGATTCTCCAAAATCGGTTAGTGAACAAATTATAGAAAAAAATAATTTCATTGAAGAAAATGGCAATGGTGAGACATCCTTTCAAAATCTATGGGATGCAGCCAAAGCAGTACTCAGGGGAAAATTTATACCCTTGAGTTCATATATGTACAAATTAGGGAGGGCAGACGTCAATAAATTGGACATGCAAATCAAAAAAACTTGAATGTGAACAAATTAAAAATCCCCAGAAGAAAACTAAATTAGAGATCCTAAAAATTAAGGGAGAAATTAATAAGATGGAAAGTTGAAGAACTATTGAGCTAATAAATGAGACCAGAAGTTGGTATTTTGAAAAAAAAATAGACTAAGTAATGGTCAATCTAATAAAAAATAAGGAAAGAAGAAAACCAAATTAACAGTATCATAGAGGAAAAGGGAGACCTCACCTCCAATGAAAAGAAAATCAAGGCAATCATTAAAAAATAACTAGATGGCAATAAATAGGCCAATCTAGGTGATATGGATGAATATTTACAAAATATAAATTGCCTAGATTAACAGAAGAATTCTAAATAATCTTATATGAGAAAAATAATTTGAATAAGCCATCAAAGATCTTCCTAAGAAAAAAAATCCCCAGCATCTGATGGATTCACAAGTGAATTCTATGAAACATTCAAAGAACAGCTAATCCCAATACTATACAAACTATTTGACATAATAACCAAAGAGAGAGTTCTACCAAATTGCTTTTATGACACAAATGTGGTACTGATTCCAAAACTAGGCAGGTCAAAAACAGAAAGAAAACTACAGACCAGTCTTCTTAATGAACATAGATGCAAAAATCTTAAATAGGATACTAGCAAAAAGATTCCAGCAAGTCATCACAAGAGTTATTCACTATGATCAGGTAGGATTTATACCAGGAATGCAAGGAAGATTCAATATTAGGAAAACCATCCACACAATTGACCATATCAACAAGCACAAGGAAACCAACAAAAATCACATGATTATCTCAATAGACATAGAAAAAGCCTTTGACAAAATACAACATCCATTCCTATAGAACACACTAGAAAGCATAGGAATAGGATGGTCTTTCCTAAAAATAATAAACAGTATATATCTAAAACCATCAGCCAATATCATCTGCAATGGGGATAAACTAAATGCATTCCCAATAAGATCAGGAGTGAAATATGGATGCCCATTATCACCTCTATTATTTAACATTGTACTAGAAACTCTAGCAGTAGCAATTAGAGAAGAAAAAGAAATTGAAGGTATTAAAATTGGCAATGAGGAGACCAAGCTATCACTCTTTGTAGATATGATGGCCTACTTAAAGAATCCTAGAGAATCAACCAAAAAGCTAATGGAAACAATCAACAACTTTAGGAAAGTTGCAGGATACAAAATAATCCTGCATAAGTCATTGGCATTTCTATATATCTCCAACACATCTCAGCAGCAAGAATTAGAAAGAGAAATTCCAGTTAGGCAGTATAAAATACTTAGGAATCTATCTGCTGAGACAAACACAGGAACTATATGAACACTACTGCAAAACACTTTCCACACAATTAAAACTAGATCTAAACATTTGGAAAAACATTAACTGCTCATGGGTAGGACAAACTCACATAATAAAAATGACCATCCTACCCAAACTTATTTGCTTATTTAGTGACATAAACATCGAACAACCAAAAACCTTTTTTACTGAATTAGAAAAAAACATAACAAAGTTCATTTGGAAGAAGAAAAGATCAAGAATATCCAGGGAAACAATAAAAAAAAATGCGAAGGAAGGTGATCTTGAAGTACCAGATCTCAAAATATACTATAAACAGTGGTCATCAAAACAATATGGTCCTGGCTAAGAGATGGAAAGGAGGATCAGTGGAATAGACTTGGGGTAAATGACCTCAGCAAGACAGTCTATGATAAATGCAAAGATCTCAGTTTGGGGGACCAAAATCCACTATTTGATAAAAAACTTCTGGGAAAATTAGAAGACAGTATAGGAGAGATTAGGTTTGGATCAACATCTCACACCCTACACCAAAATAAACTAAAAATAGGTGAATGGCTTGAACATAAAGAAGGAAACTATAAGCTAATTAGGTAAACACAGAATAGTATACATGTCAGACCTCTGGGAAAGGAAAGATTTTAAAATGAAGCAAGAGCTAGAAAAAAATCACAAAATGTAAAATCAATAATTTTGATTACATCAAATTAATATGTTTTTGTACAAACAAAACCTATGTAAACAAAATTAGAAGGGAAGTAACAAATTGGGAAACAATCTTCATAACAAAAAAACAAAGGTCTCTTAGTTACTCAAATTTACGAAGAGCAAAATCAATTGAACAAAAAATCAAGCCATTCAACAATTGATAATTGGGCAAGGGATATGAATAGGCAATTTTCAATTAAAGAAACAAAAACTACTAATAAGCACATGAAAAAGCATTCTAAATCTCTTATAATCAGAGAGATGCAAATCAAAACAACTCTGAGCTATCACCTCACACCTAGCAGATTGGCTAACATGACAGTAAATGAAAGCAATGAATGCTGGAGGGGATGTGGCAAAGTTGGGACATTAATGCATTGCTGGTGGAGTTGAGACTTGATCTGGAGTGCAATTTGGAACTAATCCCAAAGGGCCATAAAAGATTGTCTGCCCTTTGATCCAGCCATAGAACTGCTGGGTTTGTACCCCAAAGACATAATAATAAGACTTGTAGAAGATTATTCATAGCTGCCCTCTTCATGTTGGTCAAAAATTGGAAAACGAGGTGATGCCCTTCAATTGGGGAATGGCTGAACAAATTGTGGTATATGCCAGTGACGGAATTCTATTATGCTCAAAGAAATAATAATCTGGAAGAATTCCATGGGAATTGGAATAACCTCCAGGAAGTGATGCAGAGAGAAAGGAGCAGAACCAGAAGAACATTATACACAGGACTGATACACTGTTTAACAATTGAATGTAATGGACTTCTCCATTAGTGGCAATTCAGTGATCCTGAAGAACCTGAAGGGATCTGTGAGAAAGAACACTATCCACATTCAGAGGAAAATCTGTGGGTGTAGAAACACCAAAGAAAAACAACTGCTTGATAACATGGGTCGAGGGCGATATAATTGGGGATATAGACCCTAAATGAACATCCTAGTGTATAAACATCAACAACATGGAAATAGGCTCTTATCAAGGTTACATGTAATACCCAGTGGAATTGTGCATTGGCTACAGGAAGGGTGGGCGAAGGGGAGGGAGGAATAGAATATGATTTTTGTGACCAAGGAATACTGTTTGAAATTGACCAAATTAAAAATAAAGACTCAGTGCACCCCTTCCATGTACTTCTTATCTGAGGGTCTTGACTCATACTTCATGGAAAAAGAATGTGTAGCCATTTGTAAAGAGGTTTCTCCTCTTGTCTTATCCTTCATCTCTAATGCATATCCACTATCTCCTTCACCTTCACTTACAAAAGATTTGACCTTGCTATTGCCAAGGTAAATCTTTCAATATGTACTACTGATTGCATCACAGCTTTTCCTATAGATTGTTCCTTCTATAATCCTACCCTTTACATAATCCTCAATTCCTCCCCTTTTATTAGATATTTTTCTGGTACGTGAAAACATACCAATACTTCACTCATCCTTACAAAATTTTCCTCTTGATCTAATGAGCTCTTCTATCATCACATCCCTTTTTCTGTACTGGATTTCTCTGCTTCCTCTTCTCTAATTTTTTCTATATTTTTTTACATGAAAGGAGCAGAGGACTTTAAAGATGATATTACACAAGCAAAGGCAATAGAATTACAACCAATAATAACCTGCTCAGTCAAAAACTACATCTTTTCTGGGAAAAATAATATTCAGTGAAATAGAGGACTTTTCAGCATTCCTAATGAAAATGTGAGACCAGATATAATAGAAGGGGAAGGAGTAAGTAATTTATCACAAATAAATAAGGAATGAAAGAAAAATCTTTTAAAGTAGAGGGGAAGATATGCAATAGTGGGTAATTCCTAAATCTTACTCAAATCAGAACTAACTCAAAGGAGAAATAACATACATGCTAAGTTGGGTATAGAAATTTATCTAATCCATCAGAGAAGTTGGAGGGAAAGGAAATAAGGAGGGTGGAGTTGATGGAAGGAAGAGTAGATTAAGGAAGGAAGTGATAAGAAGCAAAACAGGATTGTGGGATGGGACAGATGGAGTGAGAGAAAAACAATGAGAAAAAGAGAGAAAGAGACAGACACACAGGATGGAGGGGGGAAAGTACTTGGTATAGATTGAAGGCAGATTGAAACATATATTTTAAATTTATTTTCATTATTTTTGGCTGTGGTCTCTTGTAATTTGATTAATATGGAAACATTTTGTATGACTGCATATGTATAATTAATACCAAAGTGCTTGCCTTTTCAATGTGGGGGGGAGTGAAAATGAATGTTAAAATTATTTTTACATATAACTGAGCAGGAGAATATGAAATACATTTTTTTTTAAAAGAAGAGTTAGTTATCAAGTCCTGTGTGTTTGGAGTTTTATACATGAGTGAAGGCTAGCCCAAAGACGGGGTAGTAATGAGTAGAAAGAGTCTGCATTTTGGGTTATTTGAGAAATATTTTAGATTTTAGCACAGGATATTTTGAATCTGGGCCTAGGTTATCACTGATTCTAAATTTTGGGATTCTAAATTTTGGGGGTGGAATCAGAAGGTATGGTTAGGTGGAATACCATATGATGTCTGAACTATATATATTTGAATAAGGGGTTATATGAAGTGTAAAAGAAAATTAATTTAAGTAGCTTTTAATTATTTATAAGTATTCCTCTATAATAGTTAGATAAATTTTAACTATATTAAATCATATAGTTTAAAAGATATAATAGGAATAGGAATAGTATTAAAAGTCTCTGCAATGATGAAAGTGTTAGTACCTTTCCTCTTTCCTTGACACACACTCTGGAGGTTGTGATGTGAGGAAACTAGGCCCCTCGTTATGCTGTGATATAACCTAGTGACCCTATAAGAGAAAAGAGAGTCATAACCCTTTTAGTGGAATTTATAAGCCATTTCAGCAAAATGTCCCCCAGATCACTTTAGAAACATAGTCTGAATATATGTCCCTGTTAACTACCACTGTTAAGTAATCATTCAAAGCCTAGATAATGCTTCTTATATGGAGATGCCACAGACTGGGTATTTTGTGTATAGCTCAGACATTGTTTCTTTCAGTTGGTACCCAGTTAGGACAGAGGAAGACTCTAGACCCATGAAGTTCCTACAGAAAACATGCTCAGGCATGCCTGGAAACTCTTCTCTTCAAGGGATTCTGGATCCTGACTCCTCACCAAAAGTACCATCCATCTCAAGATGAGGTAACTCCATTGATTCTTTCCTGGGCTGTGTGAAGATTGGATTTAGCTATCTCCTGATTGTAACAATGAAGATACTTAGCTCTTCCTTTTTTGTGAAAATAAAATTGTAATCTCCTGACTGTAACAATGAAGATACTTAGCTCTTCCTTTATAGTGAAACTAGAATTGTAATCCACAATCTATTATCAGATTTTAATCTACAAAAAGGTGATAACTCAGTAGTTTATCTACCCATTTTAACCACAAAAAGGTGTTAAGTAACTACAAAAGGTGAACTTATCAAAAAAGGTGTATAAAAAAGAGATATATTCAATTCAAGTTTCGAGTTGGATGAAGGACCTCTGACTCAGAGATGGACTTGGAGGAGAGACTGGAGACAGACACTTGAGGAGTGACCAGAAGACAGACACACAGACTTTTTTTTTATTTAGATGGTCATCATTGGTGAGTGAAAGGCTGACTTAGTGACCCCTCCTATCTGGAGGTGTGAAGCTTCCAGAAAAGGTCCATCATCTTGAGACTCTCTTCCCCTGGCTAGGGCTTAGAAATTTCTAACTGGCTCAGAGGAAGTCAGAGTTTTCTCTCTCTTTCTCATTCTTTAATATCTTCCCTCTATTGTAAATAAGCTACTATAAATTCCATTTACTTTAGTAATTCATTTTGGGATTTAGAAATTAAAATCCCTGGTGACCACCTAATAATATATTTCAGTCTCAACCACAAAAAATTAACATCTGTTCTGTTTTGTCTTATTGTCTTTTGTGTGCTTATATTACTCTCCTTTTCTCTATAATTTTTGTTTTCTTTTATTTAGTGAGTTTCATCCACGTCATGCATGAGTGGACCTATAAGCCAACCAGGATTTCTTTAAACGTTTGTGAAGTTAGGCATATTCAGATGTGACCATTTGACCAGTGAGTGTGTTTGTTCAGAAAGAAAGAATAAAAAAAATATTAAAAACCATTTTTGCCATATGCAAGGTCAGAGAAGAAAACAGGTTTCACTAACCTTAGAATTTTCGGTCTTTAATTCTTTCTCAGGAAAGGGTTAAAAGCTACTCTAGCTTCAGCAGAGGCTTGTCAACAACATAGGAAGGGATAACTTGCTAAGAGAAATTTTTGTTAAAATAAAATGTTTGTCTTTCTGTGTGGGAAAGCATGTAGTCCTGACTAAGTGTTTTGATTGTTATTCATTCATGAGCTCTAGGAGCAATTTGCCTTTGAGTGAAGTTTTCATTTCATAAAATTGCTTTCATACTTAAAAATAAATCTTTCAAATTTCACATTGTATTTAAGTAAACTAGCTAATTAATTAGAGAACTGGATATAGTCAAACAATAGAATCTGTAAGGACTATATTTAAGAATTTTGCACTCATCCACTATTAATATCTTCAAAAAGATTAGCCTCACTTAGGAAAAAAGTTGTTAGGGATGTAGATTTTTGATACTATGTAATTTAGTGATCAAAACTGGTAACAACAGGCTACATATTACAGAGGGGCGTGGCATGTAAAATGTCCTTGTGCACTGAGAAGATGCGGAATGGAGCAGCTCCCTCCAGCAAGCTGGGGGTACTTTTCCAACACAGCATTAGAGTTGAGCTCCTAGCCAGAATTATGGAAAATGTCTTGTCCCACATAGGCTACAAGCCCAAAAGCTCCATTATCTTATTCTTCCATATGCCAAATGACACAAGCCAGTTTATAAGAATCAGTTTGTAAGAATCTTCAAGTTCAATGGTTTAATTCAAAAAGACCTGCTTTTGTCCAACTCTGCTACTTTTGTTCTCTAAGTGCCTGTATTGTGATGTGCATCTCCTCTTTTCATCTAAGAATAATTAATGATAGAATATTCTGAAAACAATAGGGGCAGAGATAGCTTAAAAAGAGGAAGGAAATCAAGAGTATATTCCATCTTAAGTGACTCATTTTGAAGAACTAGAATGTCTCTCACCATGAGTGTAATAGTTCTTTACTGGAATCTTAGATTTCCTTTAATTTAGACTACTGCAAGGCAGCACATTATTGAATTTTTTTATTTCACTTTCATCCTATCCATTGATGAATATGTACTGCCAGTACTGTGTCTCAAGCCCCCATTTCTTATATACCTATCTTCCTTACCTCAACCACTTCCCATTTTATTTCCCTTTTTGGGCTAGAATTAAGGGCACACTTAATATGATAAAAATAAATCTATAGTGTTTGACTACAGTACTGTTGATACTCAGGCAGTCTACATTTACCAACAAGACTTTGGTATTTGAGATTTGAATGCTGAGGATTTATTTTGAAATACTTATAAGGTCTTCTTTACAAGCATGAATATGATATCCCTTCTGAAACCATCAAACCACCCATCAGAATGAGTGGCTTCTGAATGGATGTCTCCTATTTGCCTGTCCCTGAATATAGAGTTGGAGGTGGGGGATGCTACTGTTTGTAAATACTAAGGTAAACTCCCTCCCAACATTGGCTAAATTTTCTCAAAGCCATCAAATCTAAACAGACGGCCACACTCTGCCATTCCTTGGTCTCTCTCCAACTTTTGCCTGAGGGTAAAAAAAAAACTCTTAATTTTATCTTGTTTTTTCCTCTCAAACTCAATTTTTTGTTAGTGAACATTGATGTTCCATTTTACCTTCAGTGACACAATATTTTTGATAGCTCATTCTACTTTTAATTGCTCTTCTCTAAAAATGGTTTATTTCCCTCATTAAGACACCTTCAGATTCCTATCATATGTCTCTTCCCTTTACTCTACCCTGTTGCACTGTCTCCCGTTCATGTGGTAGGGGCACATCCTTCCAGTCTGTTCTCTTCAGAAGGGCAACATTTGTGTGATGAAATTTTCATTCTGATTTTTCTTTCTGTGACGACTTTAAATATTTTTGTTTAATTTTAATCTTGGAGTTTTCTATGGTTTTTGTTTTGCTGACAACTCTACCTTCAGTCTGGTTCTTTTCTAACATTTTCTGCTTCCTCTTGTGACTCCTAACAGAAAGAGTCAACCCTGAGGAGTCATATGTATTTTCCTTATTCAAGCTTGATATCTCTGTCTCAATAAATGATATTGGTAACTCAATATCTATAATGAATTAGGGTGACCTTTTAAATTTAAAACTTTGGACATTTAAAAATTCTTTTTTTTTTATTTTATTTTTATTGTCCTGCAAAATACACTTCCATATTGGTCATTGTTGAAAGAGAAGACTGATACATAAACCAACCCCACCCCTACTCCTAAACTGTAAATACGCTGATGTGAAATATGACTCCAACAGTTCTTTCTCTGGAGGTGAATAGCATTCCCCTTCATAACATTTTCAAAATTATCCCAGATCATTGCATTGCTGAGAGTAACCAAGTTTTCAAATTTGATCATCATAACAACATTGCTATTACTATGTACAATGTTTGCCAAGTTTTTCTTATTTCATTCTGTATCAGTTCATATACATTTTTCTGGCATTTTTTAGGAAATCATCTTTGGTATTCTTTCTTATATAGCACAACAGTATTCCATCAGTTACATATAACACAATTTGTTGAACTATTCCTCAATTGATGGACATTCCCTCAGTTTCCAATTCTTTGCCACCACAAAAAAGGACTGCTATAAATATTTTTGTACAGTATTTCCTTTCCCCTTTTACATTTATTTTTATTATCTTTTTAGGGGATCGACTGATGAGATCAGAACTAAAGAATCCAGAGATGATAAATACGGTCAAAGCTCATCCTGGTGACGGCACTCTAGGGAATGCAAAGGCAATTTTCTTGTTATTTCCATATTAGAATTAACAGGATTATTAAGTACTGAAACTTTCAATAAAATAATTGATTTGGATAAAAAGACTAAATGCTCAGGCAGAAATCAAATTTAATTTTTCTATTTCTAAAGAAGCAGCTCCCTAAATTCTCAAAGTAAGCAGATTCATTATTCCACATTGCAAGCAGTTTTTGTTATCTACATCTTACATATAGCAGGAAATGGACACTGTAGATATGATACATTGCAAAGGAAGCTCAGTAAAGCTCATGTTACATCATACTTTCCAGGAAACACATATGTCTATTATAACATATTTTTAGAATCACGGAATTTAAGATGAAATGTCCTGCATTAACAATTTTAACTTATTTTTTGTGGAAACAGAACTTGTAATTTTGAATGAACCATTGTAATGCTTATCAATATATGCTACCTAGTAAGCTAATTGGTTGATTTAAAAATAAATACTCCTGCTGAAGAGGCTTCAAATTGGAGAGACTTCAAGGCTCCTTCCAATAGTTTTTGTGTATTCTCTTGTGCCTTTCCCCTTCTTCTCCCTTGCCCTGGTGCCCATGGTTTCCCTGACAGGCTAAGAACCCAAGTGTTTATATGTGGTACTGGCCACAACAACGGACCCCATAGTGATATTACTGAATCAAAGCAAGCCCTTTGGGCACAGTTCCAAATTGCCCTCCAGAATAGTTAGATCGGTTCACAATTCTATTAACAATGGATTAATGTCCCAATTTTGCCACATCCCCTCCAATATTTTCCACTTTCCTTTACTGCCTTATTAACCAATCTGATAGGTAGATATGAAGTGGTACCTCAGCATTGTATTAATTTGCATTAAATTTTAAAATTCCCAATTGAGATCTTTGTCAAATCTTTAAAATGATTTCTTTTTTCTGCTTTCTTGGCCTCAACTTTAACTTCACTCTGAAACCTTAGCACATTCCCTGAACCCTCAGTCAATTGTAAGAGACACCGTTAAAGAAACCAAGACTTGTCATTTGTCATCTGTTAATTGGCTATCATTTTTTTAATTAAAAATGGAAATTGTTCTCAAATTTGAAATTTTCCCTGGCACTAGTGAGCAAGATATTTACTGGCAAGTGTGTATTCAATTCATATTTTCTACCGTGATCATGTGAAGACTCTGTTCTAATAACTTTGAACAATTTCAGAGGAAGTCTGGTACAAATCACCCCATCTAAGGACCTAAACAGAAGTGTGTGGGGTCTGGCCTCTGCAAGCCTTGGAAAGCTGGCCTCAAACTTCTGACCAGAGAAGCCAGAGAGCTGGTTCTATAAAAGCAACTGTTTTTCTTATACTCTTTGTGACTGTTGAGAGACGTCTCTTTAACATCTTGTGACTGAAAGGCATTCAACGAACCATTATAATTTCTTGAGAGCCGACTCTGTGCTTAAAGAATGCTACAGATAAAGTTCCTCTTCTGGCCATCCTTGCTACTCTGGACAAACAGAAACATCCCCTTTTCTTCCACCAACTCAGCTCCACCTGCTGCTGGTGTCTCACAGCAGCTGTTGTTTATACACAGGATGTCTAATATTATGCATACTGCCTATTTTCTAGAAGAGAACTTGCCCATTTCAAATGAACATATGTGTAAAATTGATAATTGTGTATTTACCTGATATTTGTGATCCTACAATATAAATCTTTATCTTCTCAAATTTTTAAGTATAAGAGATAAATAATTTTCTAGTATCTAGAAATCTTTGAAATATGTTCTTCTAATTCCTTAAGTTTTTCTTTTTTTTGCTATTTTTAAAAATTGGCTGACTTTCTTCTTCATTTTGCTTTTAGGTTACAAATGGAGCCTGCTTTCCTCCTGAAGATCTTATAAATCTGCCTGATATTTTGTTATAGCTGAGGGTTAATAGTTTCCCCTTTCCTTTCTTTTGTCCTCTTTGATTGTCATTTGTGTACTTCAGTAGGAGAATGCCCCCTCTTGATGATGTTTCACCCTTAGAGTAATGCTCTCTATGTATTTAGGACTGGTGCATTATTTATTTAACATGTACAAATTTAGGCCAAAGGAGGGGTTGTAGGGAAAAAAAATTAAATAAGGAACCTTTAATCATTTATAAGTATTCTTCTATAAAAGTTTGGCATGTTGTAACTGTATGATCTATTAGGAAATATATTATTGTTATTATTATTATTATATTAGGAAAAGGAATAGTTTTAACAGCCTCTATAATGATGAAAATAGCCATACACTTCCCCTTTCCTTGCCACACACCGTGGGGGTTGTGACGTGAGGAAACTGGGCTCCTAACTGTACTGTCATAACCCAGAGACCTGAGAAGAGAAAAGAAAAATCAGGGGCTGGAAGCTCACATGACCATAACCCCTTTACTGGAATTTATCAACCATTTAGGCAAAATGTTCTCAAACTCAATTTAGGAACATGTTCTGAATATCTGGTGCTGCGGATTTCTTCTCTTAATTAATTAACTAATTAATTAATTTTTTTCTAAACTCTATGTACCCCTTGTTATCTCATGCCACAGATTAGCCATGGCATACATATATGTCCACAATATAAAGTCAGATCCTTGGCTCAGGATTTGGACAAGTTCTTTTTATTTCTTGCAATAAGCAGATCACATGATAATTGAATGCTATCTGAACTAACAAAGAGCAGAGGACTGGTAAAAGTGGTGTTTTTTAGATTTTTTGCTATGCCCTTATCAGTGCCATGAAACCATCCATCAAATTAATAAAAATTCTTTTTAAAAATTAGGAACATTCAAAATAATCTAATTAAATAAAAATTAGGAATGCGCTACATTGTATTTCATTAGGACAATGACAACTCTATCTACTATCTAAACAAGTTGCATAGAAAGATTGCTTTTTGTACTAAAAATATTAGAATAATATTTAATTATAGAATACTCATAATTTTAGTGAATTATAATTAGAGAATAACTACTTTTATTGTCTATGCAAGAAAAATAAGGTTATTTTGAAATTGTTGGATATTTGATAATGAAGCCATAATTTAATTTTTTCTAGCTATATTAATTTCTTTATAAGCTTCTTAAAGAAAGGCAGAAGATTATAACAGAATTTCTCACACATAGCTGGGAATGAGTACATATTTATTAATTGCTTGGTTGAATATATATTTTGAATTATGAATTTTTACTTATGAGGAAGAAGAGAGGTTCATGACTTTATTGTATGACTACTTGTAACTTTTCTCATTGAGGTGTTAGATACACTCTAGGTCACATATCCTGCTCTATATAATTTCCTAATGATTTATAAAAGATTCCAAAGTCTAAATTCATTCTGTTCTCTTTTATGGTCTTAGTTTATCCACAGTCCTTCAAGAATATTTTATAAATACCGTTCTTATTAATAAAGGGATCTTGCAAATAAGAGCCTAGAACTTGCAAGATCCCTTCATTAATATATACATATATATATATGTATATATATATATATATATATATAAGACTGGAAGCTCTTCTATAACTGAAGAAGCTATTCCAGACAATGCAACACTAAAGGAGTTTCACCTCCTTAAATCCATTTTCTCTATCAACAGCTGTCAGTTAGAAAATAACTGCCAGTCTCAGGGAGCCAGAGACAGACACCCCTCTCTCCAGGGGACCCAGAGATAAAAGCCTTTTTCAAACTGCCAGCAACTCACCAACCTCTCTCAGCCACACCCTCCTAACTGTCATCAACTGATAGCCTGCACAGCAGCAGGGCTCTTACTCAGAAATCTTTTTGCTCCCTTGCCTCTTAAAGAGAAAAAGGGAGAGATTAAGAAAACTCTTAACAATGAGTAAAATACTGATACAGATAGCTTCAGCAGCATTAGGGAATAAGTCATTTGGTGGCAATCATGGAACCAAATATAGAAGAACTGATTGCTTTAAGATTGGGAAAAGATAATCCTGCCCAAATTAATTTACTTATTTAGTGCCATACCCATTGAACTACCAAAAAACTTTTTTACTGAATTAGAAGAAACCATAACAAAGTTCATCTGGAAGAACAAAAGAACAAACGATATCCAGGGAAATCATGAAAAAAAAATGCAAAGGAAGGAGGACTTGCAGTCCCAGATCTCAAACTATATTACAAAGCAGCAGTCATCAAAACAATATGATACTGGCTAAGAGACAGAAAGGAGGATCAGTGGAATAGACTTGGAGTAAGTGACCTCAGCAAGACAGTCTATGATAAGCCTAAAGATCCCAGTTTTGGGGACCAAAACCTACTATTTGATAAAAGCTTCTGGTAAAATTGGAAGACAGTATGGGAGAGATTAGGTTTGGATCAACACCTCACACCCTACACCAAGATAAACTCACAATGGGTGAATGACTTGAATATAAAGAAGGAAACTATAAGTAAATTAGGTGAACACAAAATAATATACTTGTAAGATCTTTGGGAAAGGAAAGACTTTAAAATCAAGCAAGAGCTAGAAAAAAATCACAATATGTAAAATCAATAATTTTGATTAAATCAAATTAAAAAGGTTTTGTACAAACAAAACCAATGTAACTAAAATTAGAAGGGAAGCAACAAATTGGGCAACAATCTTCATAACAAAAATCTCTGACAGGTCTAATTACTCAAATTTATAAAGAGCTAAACCAAATGTACAAAAAACTCAAGCCATTCTCCATATATATGGCTAGGGACATGAATAATGGGCTAGGGACATGAATAGGCAATTTTCAGTGAAAAATCAAAACTATTAATAAGCACATGAAAAAGTGTTATAAATCTCTTATAATCAAAGAGATGCAAATCAAAACAACTCTGAGGTATCACCTCACACCTAGCTGGTTGGCTAACATGACAGCAAAGGAAAGTAATGAATGCTGGAGGGGATGTGGCAAAGTTGGAACATTAACGCATTGCTGGTAGAGTTGTGAATTGATCCAACCATTCTGGAGGGCAATTTGGAACTATGCCCAAAGGGCGCTACAAGACTGTCTGCCCTTTGATCCAGCCATAGCACTGCTGGGTTTGTACCCCAAAGAGATAATAAGGAAAAAGACTTGTACAAGAATATTCATAGCTGAGCTCTTTGTGGTGGCCAAATAGTGGAAAATGAGGGGATGCCCATCAATTGGGGAATGGCTGAACAAATTGTGGTATATGTTGGTGATGGAATACTATTGTGCTCAAAGGAATAATAAAGTGGAGGAATTCCATGGACACTGGAACAACCTCCAGGAAGTGATGCAGAGCGAAAGGAGCAGAACCAGGAGAACATTGTACACAGAGACTGACATATTGTAGCATGAATGAATGTAATGGACTTCTCCATTAATGGAAATGCAGTGATCCTGAACAACCCAGAGGAATCTACAAGAAAGAACACTATCCACATTCAGAGGAAACACTGGGAGTAAAACACTGAAGAAAAACATCTGCTTGAATACATGGGTCGAGGGGACATGGCTGGGGATGGAGACTCTAAATGAACATCCTAGTGCAAATATCAACATGGAAATAGGTTCTGATCAAGGACACAAGTAATACCCAATGAAATTGCATGTTGGCTGCGGGAAGGATGGGTGGAGGGCAGGGAGGGAAATAAAGTTAGTATTGTAACCAAATAAAAAATTAAATTAAAAAAAAGATTGGGGAAAGAGTATGAAAAGGCAGCATATTGTCATATTTTTTTTATTTAACTTATATGCAGATTATCTAATGTGAAATTCCAGACTAAATGAATCAAAAGCCGTAATTAGATATGCAGGTGATACCATTCTGATGGGAAAAAGTGAAGAATTAAGATGTCTCTTGAAGAAGGTGAAAGAAAAGGGAATAAAAACTGGCTTGAAGCTCGATATAAAACAACAACACCACTACTAAGATCTTGGCAACTGGTCCCAATACTTCCTAGCAAATAAAGGGAGAAGTAGTATCAGGTTTTATATTCTTGAGCTCAAACATCAGTGTAGATGGTGGGTGCAGATATGACATTAAATGATGCTTCCTCCTTTGATGGAAAGGTAGGGAAAATCTACATAGTAAACTAACAATCAGAAATATCACCTTGCTGACAAAGGTCTTTATAGTCATAGCTATGTTTTTTTTCCAGTAGCAATGCGTGATTATGAGAATTGGATTGTAATGAAATCTGAACACAGCAGAATTGTAAGGAGATCAAATCAGCCAATACATAAAGAAATTAATTGAGATTATTTACTGGAAAGTCAAATACTGATGCTGAGGCTTAAAGACATTGGTCTTTAATAATGAGAAGACAAGACTCATTGGAAAATCCCCTAATGTTAAGAAATATTGAAGGCAAAAGGAAGAGGAGATGGCAGAGCCTGAGAGAAATAGATAGTGTCATGGAAATAATGAATATGAACTTGGACAGACTTCAAAAGATACTGGACTATGGAAGGGCCTGGCATGCTCTGATTCTGAGGAGCTGGACAGAATTGAATGACCAAACAACAAAGTCCAACCCATGTATGAAATGACTTGCCATGATGAAATACCTTGGTGACTAGTTACCTGCATCTGCATAAAGATTTCCAAGGAGGTCAAATGTTTAGCAGAGGTTAAAGAATAAAGCTTTTTATAGTGGGAGCTGGTTATTATTAATTTTTACTCTCTAATGAAAAAATTATAAAATGTTTTCAATACTCTCTTGGCTACTTAATTTTCCACATTCAGCTTCATATATGGCTATATGTATGTAAAATGTAGATGATACAGAAACTAAGATGGAATGACTTCGCTTTTTAAATGTTTTTTTTTTATTTTTCATTTAACTTTTGCTATTTACCCTGTATTCACAGTGAAAGTCTGTGTAATTCCTTCCTACTTTTCCCTCTCTATGTATTCTTTTAATACTGTTTAATTCCAATTTTGATGATATTTTCACTATGACCACTGCCACCCTATGGAATAATAAGTTGGAATGTGTCAAATTCAGTTCAGTTTGATGATGTTTAATTAACAATTCCTTAATGTCCTAAGTTCTATGCTAGATAGTAGTGATGAAATTGAAAAAAAAAATTACTCCTGGCTCTCTACTTTCTTTACTTCTACTTTAGAGGGGGTTGAGGTAGAGAGCAACATGTACAAAGAAAAATGATAAATGAAAATATGAATTTGTCACTTCATATGCAAGTAGCCTGGTTGTTGAAATGGACAAAAATGGAACATTTATGTCAAGAAAGTAGATAAAAATCAACCAGTAAAATTTCTTTCAGGTAATCTCTTGAGGAAGAACATAGATTGTTAGGATAAGGAACTAGCTCTCAAATGAATGTAATGAGAGGTTCTGTGAAAAGGTAGAAGGAATTATGTCTACAGGTTATTATGGCTTATTTACCTGTTACTGGTTTATACTACTTTTTAGTTTTAAAAGCTATTGCTAATAAATTATAAATAAAATAACTGAAAATTATATAAAGATGATATAAAGACTATTGATCCACATTATAATGGAAAGATGATTCAAGTCACAAAAAAGCTTGGATTTGAAGTACACAAAGATATATATAAAGTTCTGGAAGAAAAAATTTGAGTTCAAGCTGTAGGAAATAAGTAAAGGAAAAAAATGCATTGTTAAACACCTACTATTTGTCAGACATTTTGTTAAGTGTTTTATAAACATGATTCATACAACAATTCTGGGAGTGAGATGCTATAGCTATTACCCATTTTACTGTTGAGGAAACCGAGACAGGCAGAGGTTAAATGATGTGCCCAAAGTCATACAACTAGTATGTCTTGAGACTGAATTTAAACTTGAGTCTTTCTGACTCCAGACTCAGTATTCTATCCATTATACTATCTAACTATATTATGGAGACAGAAAAGGATATAGAAGGAGATTTCTAGGAACAGATATAATAAGAAAAACTGAGCACAGAAGGAGTGATAATAAATAGTGATAAAAAAAAAACCCTGAAAAACTTTCAGCTCAGATTTTTAACTGTTTAGTTGGTTTGACAGGAGTCTCCTGATTGGAAATAAGGGTTAAATGCCTGATCAGTTGATGAAAAGGTGGTTGTTGAGCAAAGTAATTCCCTTATTTGGTGTGCTGTTTCAAAGAGATCTGGATCATACTGTTGTTCATAAAATTGTTTGATCATCTAAAGACTGAGGGAAGAGCAAATTCTTGATAGGTACCTGGTTACCCTTTACTACTCTTTACTATTACTATTTATTCTTTCTGATTGGAAAGGGAAAAGAATAACATGGAAGGCAAGATGTATAACTTTTTCTTTCCTATGAAAATAAGTTTGTATGTCCTGAGAGTCAATTTCAATAAGCAAAATTGTTTATAATTTGTATATCTAAGGAGGTTGGCAGTTTAGTGGTTTACAGGAACTACTAATCACCAAAAGAACATGCTTACTTTTCTCCCAGTTGTTTCATCAGTTTAAGAGTAGAAGAAAAGCACCTCTTCCTAGCAAGAAAATGGAAGAATAGCTAAGCAAAGAAATGTTTTTGTAGAGCATAGATCATTTTTAAAGGGTAACTTGCCCCAGGGACCTAAGTTTTTGCACTCATGGGTTTCAATGAATGTATGTTTTCTCTCCTCCATGGACAATGCATGTATTTGGTGGGAGAGCATGATGCAAATTTATAGATGTACTGTAGTAGTTTGATCATTCTCATTTTTATCTTTTAATAATGAATATTTTGATTTTTGTTGCATTTGTCTTATAGCTTAATGGTGACTGATTTTATGAAAATGGGAAATATACCTGTGGTTTCTCAGAAGAGAAACTGGTAGTAGTAAAAATACATCTCTCCACTACCCACTCCCAACCCAACCCACACAAACAAAGGTTTTCACTTGAATATATATATGTATATATATATATATATATATATATATATATATATATATATATATATATATATATATATATATAAAGTAGATAGATGCTGGACCTGGAGTCAGGAAGACTCATCTTCCTAAGTTCAAATCTGTCCTCAGAAATTTACTAGCATTGTGATGACAGACAAGTCAGTTAACTCTCTTTGCCTGAGGTTCCTCATCTATTAAATGAGGTGGAGAAGGAAAATGCAAACCACTCCAGTATCTTTGCCAAGAAATTCTCAAATGAGAACATTATACACAGAGACTTATACACTGTGGTACAATCGAATTGACTTCTCTACTTGCAACAATGCAATAATCCAAGACAATACTGAGGGACTTATGAGAAAAAACACTATCCACATTCAGAGAAAGAACTGTGGAAGTAGAAAGACAGAAGAAAAACAACTGCTTGATCACCTGGGTGGATGGGGATATGCTTGGGGATGTAGATGTTGGGGACGTAGACTCTTAAACAAGCACTCTAGTGCAAATATCAATAATATGGAAATAGGTCTTGATCATGTAAAACCCAGTGAGATTACCTGTTAGCTATGGGAGGGGGGTGGGTAGAGGGAAGGGAAAGAACAGGAATCATGTAACCATGGAAAATCCTCAAAATAATTAAATAAATTAAATTTAAAAAAAAGAAATTTTCAAATGGGGTTATGGAGAGTGGACATGTCTGGAATTAGTCAACAATATCAAACAAATTAACAGTATAGACCTACCAATGTGGGGCATTTAAAGTGATTGGTGAATCTATTCAGAGAGAAAGGATGTGTATATCATATTGGACTTCACTTATACTTTATACTTTGCCTACATTTGGTGGGTCTGCTGCTATGCCTGCACTACATATGCATAACAAATACAAAGTAAATTAAAGGGAGGACAGGGTGCACAAAAAAGTTGTTTTGTAGGAAGTGACATTTGCATTCAACTTTGAAGGGAGCTAACAACTTTCCACTGTAGCTCCTTATGAAGAAAGGTTAAATGAACTAGAGAACTAGAGTTTAGCTTGGAGAATAAAATAAGGGACTAAGCTTTTTACAATTAAAAAAAATACTTCACAACATGCAAAAAAATCTTCCCCCTTTTCTTTCTTTCCCATTAGAGTTACATATTTTTCCTTAAATATTAATTATTTTTTAATGTGACAGCCTTATTTTATTTTTATAATTTATTTAAAATATGTAAATGATATTTGTTTAATAATACAAACATTCTTTCCTTTTGTGTTCCCTTTGGATTTATTTTGCTTGAAAACATTTTTCTCTTGATTTTGTAGCTGTTATTTTTTAATATAATCATGGTATATATTATTCTTATTCTTTTTTCTTCCTTTTTGTCTCTTCATGTATTTCCAATATTTTCATTATATTTCCAATATGTGTCTTTATACTAAAATAATACAATACATTACATTCAAATATCACAACTTATTCAATCATTTCTCCCATTCATTGCATTAGTGTTATTTCCAGTAATATTTTCATACATACACAGATTTTTATCCTCTGAAAAATAGTCCTTAGGGACTGACCCTAGAAAATGGAATCAATTGGTCAATCAGTGGGTCAATGAGCACATAGTGTTATAGCTCTTAATGTACATTTCCATCTTGTTTTCTAAAAAAATTTCACTGCTGCTCCAGCAATATAATATTAGGCTTGTTTCTCCATGTTCTTTCCAGCATTAAATTTGACCACTTTAGCACATCTGTTAACACATATTACCAGGACCATATTTTGATAGATGGATCCTTAGACCACAGACATGATTTGTTGCCAGGACCATACTTTTTTCCAAAACAAGTCTTTCCAGCTTTGCCATATCCAGTAGAACTTTTATTCCAGTGCTACAACCCCTCATGGATACAAGATTACCTCAATAGTATTATGAGTGTTAAAATAAGATGTTTGCATAATATTTATTTTCTAAATTATTGTTACTCCACTAGAAACAATATTTGGCTCATGTATATATTACATCTCACATTACAGGCTTACATCTACTACTAACTGCATGCAGGTATATGGGGACTTTCCAGATATCTGTCATTTTTACCTTGTCTAAGGTTCTATTAATCTCCTTAACTTATTAATTTATTTTAAAGTTAGATTTATTTTAGTTCTCATAGGGGAAAATTAAAGTCCGCTGCTATTATAATTTGCTATTTCTTTCCAACTGATTTCATTTAGTTTTTCCTTTAAAAATACAAGTGCTATATTGCTTGGTATAAATAGGTCCAATATTTATCATGCTTCATTATACTTAGCAATCCGCACATATACGTAATATAGTTACCCTTTTTAAAGAGACATGAAAAGGCAGTTTTCAGTCAAAGAAATCAAAACTATTAATAAGCACATGAAAAGTGCTCTAAATCTCTTATAATCAGAGAGATACAAATCAAAAGATCTCTGAGGTATCACCTCACACTTAGCAGATTGTCTAACATGACAGCAAAGGAAAGTAATGAATGCTGGAGGCGATGTGGCAAAGTGGGGACATTAATGCATTGCTGGTGGAGTTGTGAATTGATCCAACCATTCCAGAGGGCAATTTGGAACTATTCCCAACAGACACTAAAAGACTGCCCGTCCTTCGATCCAGCCATAGCACTGCTGGGTCTGTACCCCAAAGAGACAATAAGTAAAAAGACTTGTACAAGAATACTCATAGCTGCGCTCTTTGTGGTGGCAAAAAAATTGGAAAATGAGGGGATGCTCTTCAGTTGGGGAATGGCTGAACACATTGTGGTATCTGTTGGTGATGGAATACTGTTGTGCTCAAAGGAACAATAAAGTGCAGGAATTCCATGGGGACTGGAACAACCTCCAGGAAGTGATGCAGAGCAAGAGGAGCAGAACCAGGAGAACATTGTACAGAGAGAGTGAGGCACTGTGGTTCAATCGAACATTATGGAATTCTCCATTAGTGTCAATGCAATGTCCCTGAACAATCTGCATGAATCTATGAGAGAAAATAAAAAAAAAACCCTATCCTCAAGGAGAGGACAAACTGTGGGAGTAAAAACACCAAGGAAAAGCAACTGTTTGACTACAGGGGTGGAGGGGACATGGTGAGGAGAGATGCTAAATGAGCACCCTAATGCAAATACCAACAACAAGGAAATGGATTCCCAAGGGCTATAGATGACAATTTTCCATACAGGAGTCAGAAAATTTGAACTTTTTTATGATGAGTATTTTATTGCATTTGTGTATTTCTTTTTTATTCAAAGATTTTACTTTTCAAATTGCCTATAATTATAATTTTTAATATAAGTTTTCCAAAATTATAAGGTTTCCCTCCTTTGCCTCACCAAGCTATATACCCTCATATGAAGTGAGACAATCCGCTAGGGCTAATCCATTCCTTACTTAAAAAGACAAATGATGCTTCTAGTGTTCTGACAGAGAATGTTCCACTGAAGCTGGCAGCCCATTGTGTTTTGACAAGGGACATTCATTTGGTGAGGTTTGAAGGTTGAGGAAGAGACAGAAATTTGTGGTGCTTTGACTTTCTTTGGGTAAATGGAAGCCTATATCCTTTTCTTACCAGGAAAACAGTAAGAGAAATTCAGACTGTTTTAACCATGGTTGCTTCAAAGGTACTAAAATCCTGGTAGCACTTGATGCTCAGACTTGCCAAAAGAGGTACAGGAAATCGGGGACAGGACCAAATAGGGCCTGATCATTTAATGTGAATGCACATGATGGCACTGAAATAAAGTCTCAGCAAGGGACATATGAGTAAACAAAATACTTCCTCACATAAAATGAAGAAATTAAGATGTAAACTTTGGAGAAATGAATGACTCCTCAATAATGATAAGCCAAGCATCAGAGAATAAAAATTATTTGGTCACCCAGGAGTAAAGTTGGATTTTTTAAATTTTTAATTGTTGTATGGGCTGCCATATATAGAGAATATTTAGCATCTAAGATGCTTTGAGAAAAGTAAATGTTTTTACTTTAAATGTTACACAAAAATGAGCTATCTAGAAACTGTCAATATAATTCTAATTCCAAATAATCAACTAAATGAAATATAAAATGGTCAGACTAAGGAGATTTTTCATGAATAAGGGGCCTTTGGATTTAATGATAGAGAAATAGGAAACAATTATGAGAACCAATCAACTGAAGTGGGCAAAGTGAAGTTATATTTAAGGGGATTCAGAAAAAAAAAACAAAGGCAGGAAAAAAGAAAGATCAGCAGATTATATATACCCCTTAATGAAAATTTAATGACCTGTTTGACTTTAGAAGGCAGAACTAGGAACAATTTGTAAAAATTGACAAAAAGACTTTATATGATGGAGAAATAATAAACAACAATTCCTAACATTTTCAAAGTAGAATGGTAAGCCCCAAGAGGAACTGAGTTAACCTTATTGGAGATCTTCAAAAGGATGTTTAATAACCACTTGATGGTGATGTGTTAAAGATGATTATAGTGCAACTATGGATTGGTTTGGTGTATATCTATACAATAGTATAGAACACTGAACTAAACCATCAGCAGATTTGAACCTGCCTCATATGCTTACTGACTCTGAAATGATGACTAAGGTTAAATTGACTCCTCAGAGCCTTAGTTTTCTCATCTGTAGAAAATAGATTAAAAACTTGTATTACTTACTTCACAGACTAATTTTGAGGAATGTGCTTTTCCTCTGTCAGTTTTTGGTTCTCCTTTTGCAATTGGTCCATTTCTTCTTGCATTACTTTTTATTTCTTTTTGTATCACTTTCCTTCTTCCTTGCCTCACTTTCATTTCTCCTTGCCTCACTTTCATTTCTCTTTTCCACTTTACCTCTGCTTCTCTTAATTATATTTTAAAGTCCTTATTGAGTTCTTCCAGAATCTGTGACCAGCCCATATTTTTCTTTTGGACTTTGGGTGTGTTTCCTTTGCTTTCACTGTCCCCTTCTCTGTGTATACCTTGCTCTTTGTCTCCATAAAAATTCTTCAGTGTTTGGTGCATTTTTTTGTTTGCTCATTTTTCCTATCTAATTATATATAGGTTTGGGAGGATTATATTATGGTCTGAGGGCTGAGATTTCTGAGCACACACTCCCCCTGCTCTTTCAATTGACCCTTGTGATGCTGTAAAGACTTGCCTCATGCTTGGTGTAAGCTTTGATTTTACTCTCATTTTGATCAGGTCAGTGGCTGGTCAAATTCTAGAACTCAGGCTTAGTCTCAAGTTTTTGGTTTCACTGTGTACTTGATCCATTCAGGCTTGCCCTTGGTTGTCCTGTCTTGGTGCTCTGTCCTGAGTTTTAGGCAAAAAGATTAGTACTTAGTACTTAGTACAATCATCCACCCTAGAGTGTGAATCAAATATATGTCCCAAGCCTAGAATAGAATTCCCTGGGCTGGGGCTCTGGACTTTTTCATAGGTTTGAAATTTCAAGAGGTATGGGTTGGTTTTTACCTCTATTTACTCAAGCCCTTGCTTGAGGTCTGGATTCTGGCTTGGGCATAGGCTCTTTAACCTTGGACAGCAGGTATGGAGTTGGAGTGCATGGCTCATTCTTGACTTGCTCTTCCCTCCTTGCTACAGCTTTTTGCTGGGTCCTCTCACCCCAGTGCCCCTGATGTACATTGCCTACCTTTTGAGTTTTTCATTTCTTTAGAGTTGTTTCACTCTGTCTCCTTGTTGGTTTTTTCACTCCTGTATTCATTTTGTGGTGATATTTTAATCTTGGTCAAAGAGGATTCTCATGGTGGCGAAGAGCTACTGAGACTTACTCAACCATTTTGGCTCCACCCCCAGAAATCTCTCCATCTCTTTCAGGAAGCAATAAGTGGATTCTTTTAATTTCTACTTTACCCTCTACTTCTAGAGTATTAGGACAGTTTTCCTTCATGATTTTTAAAAATAAAATGTCTAACCTCTTTTTCTGATCATGGCTTTCAGGTAGTCCAATAATTCTCAGATTATCTCATTTGGATTTATTGTTCAAGTTATTTTTTTTTAATGAAATATTTCACCATTTTCTACTTTTTCATCATTTTTACTTTAATTGTTTCTTGATATCTCATGGACTTCCACTTATCTAATTCTAATATTTAAGACTTAATTGAGTGAGTTTTCATACCTTTTTTCATTTGGCTAATTCTGCTTTTCAGAGAATTCTTCTCTTTAGTGGATTTTTATGCATCTCTTACCAATTGGCCTGTTCTGTTTTTTAAGGTATTAATTTCTTCCATATTTTTTGTGTTGCCTTTACCAAGTGTTTGACTCCTTTTTTATGATTTTCCTGCATCATTTTCATGTCTTTCTCAATTTTTCTTCTTCCTCTCATATTTGATTTTAAATTCTTTTTAAAGCTCCTCCATTAATTCCTTTTAGTCTTGAGAGCAAATTCATATTTTTCTTTCAGGCTTTGGATGAAGCAGAATTGACTTTGTTGTCTTCCTCTGAGTTTGCATTTTGATCTTCCCTTTCACCAAAATAACTTTCTATTTTGAATGTCTTTTTTTGTTTGTTTATTCACTTTCTAGGCTTTTTTGTTGTTCTTAATTAAAAAGAACTGTTAAAGTTGGACTTTATAACTGGCATGAGGGGAACACTGTTCTAAGCTTCAGATTCTTTGTGTATCTGCATTTAGAGCTGGCTTTGGATATCTATCTGCTTTTAGTTCTCCCAAGTTGGTATGATGTGAGGAAAGATGTGCTTAATATTTTTACTGACTGTGCTCGGGATTGTGAGTAACCACAAGTAATTATTTTCTACCTTATAACAGTGATCAAGGCCCTTGCTCCTCTGTGACCATAAGTGCTGGTGTGTGCCAGTGCTCCTCTTCACCCTGACACTGTACCGCAGGACTACTATCTAGATCTATATATGAGAAATGCAACAAGAATCTTAAAACTATAGTCAGCAAATAGACCTTTGTAACTTCCTGCAGAATAGTTCCCACCACTCCCCTTATCATTTGTAGCTGAGAGCTAAGGAAGCCCTTGCCACTGATTGAGCAGCTCCTATGGCCTGCTATGGTGGTGGTGGTGGGGGGCACCTTGACATACTTCTTTGAACTCTACTTCCACCCTAATGTACTACATTATTCATGCCAGTTAGTTTTTAGGGCTGAAAAATTATTTCATCCCATCTTTTTGGGTTATGATATTTCAAAATTCATCTTAACATATTATTTCATAGTTTTTTTTGGGAATATAATTTCATCAGGTGGATATGTGTACCTTCTCTTCTTTTTTTATTTTTTTTAATTTTTATTTATTTTTTTTTGGCTTTGAAACGTTTTACTCTTGACTTTGCAAGACCGCATACATAGATGCTTAATCTTTGCTTTTCCACACCAATAACGATGAAAAATCATACCATAAATCACGTATGATTTTACCAACGTGTGCTGTGATCTTAAGCATTTGTTTATTTGCACACAATTTTTTTGCTCTATGCAAAAATTTATCTTATGCAATCATTAACATTATAGTACTGTCTTATGTTGTAAAAGTATGCGCAGCTTTTTTCTTTTTTTTATATATTTTTTTTAATTTTATAGTATTTTATTTGATCATTTCCATGCATTTCATTAAAGACAAAGATCATTTTCTTTTCCTCCCTCCCACCCCCCGTGGCCGACGCGTGATTCCACTGGTATCATATGTGTTCTTGACTTGAACCCATTGCCATGTTGTTAGTATTTGCATCAGAGTGTTCGCTCAGAGTCTTTCCTCTGTCATGTCCCCTCAGCCATTGTAGTCAGGCAGTTGCTTTTCCTTGGTGTTTCTACTCCCTCAGTTTGTCCTCTGCTTTTGGATAGTGTTTTTTTTCTCCTTGATCCCTGCAGATTGTGCAGGGACATTACACCGCCACTAATGGAGAAGTCCATTATATTCGATTATACCACAGTGTGTTTGTCTCTGTGTGTACCTTCTCTTCTATCTTGACTCTGACCTCTCTCTTCTCATCTTTACCTTCTGACTTCCTAAATTCTTTAAAACATCATCTTAAATCACCTTCCACAAGAAGCCTTTTCCATTCATTATTTTTATTTTAAAATAATTTTATAGATATCTTCTGTTTCTAACAGCTTCCCTTTATCTCTTTTCCTTGCCCTCCAGAGAGCCAATGTCACATTACAGTGTTTTTTGTTTTTTTTTTTAGAAAAGAAAGAAAATAAACACAATGGATCAATATATAGAACAAGTCTGGTAATATATCTAAAGCATATCACCGGAATATCTCTCATTTTCATGCAGGGTGGATCAGAGTGGCTCTCTCATTTCTCTTCATTTGAATTCTTCTTGATTTTTATTATGATGTTACTTATTTTGGTGTGTAATCCTTTCTTTTTTACCTTATTGTGATTATTCTACGCTCCTCTCTTGGCTCTTCTTCACTCTGCATTAGTTCATACATCTTTCTACGCTTCTCTGCATCCATCACACATAATTTATTAATGCACAACAAAATTCATTATATTAAT
Organism: Monodelphis domestica; assembly: GCF_027887165.1. Taxonomy (NCBI): domain Eukaryota; kingdom Metazoa; phylum Chordata; class Mammalia; order Didelphimorphia; family Didelphidae; genus Monodelphis; species Monodelphis domestica. The sequence continues at coordinate 254,542,909 of NC_077234.1, forward strand.
ATACAAAAAATTATTGTTTCCTCATAATTCTTAATTTTAGTGTCTTCCTTTGAGACATTCTCCAATTTATTCTGTATAATTATTCATGCATAATTGTTTTGGAAATGTGTCTCCCCAATTAGACTATAAGTTCCTTGAGGGTAGGAATTGATTTTGCTTTTGTTTATGTTTTTCTTTCTAACTCTAGAAATAAGTACAATATGTGATAAATGGTAGGCACTTCATAAATACTGACAATCAAAAAAATATCATTGATTGACTGACTGATTCTGAATTTACTTCCAGCTCTAAATCTTTGAGATCTCCTCCAGTGCTGGAACCTGTGTTCATATGAACTGAAAAAAGATATAATAGTTTCTTAATATTTTCCAAGTTGACAGATTTTGAAATATTAAATAAATTAGAAGATTTTAAGAAATAACAAAGGGCAGCCAGGTAGCTTAGTAGATAGAGACCAACATTTGGAGATTTCAAATCTAATTTCAGACACCAATTAGCTGTTTTGACTCTGGACATGTTCCTTATCTTCAATTATGTAGCCTTACTACTATTCTGTCTTGGAATTGATACTTAGTATTTACTCCAAGATGGGGGGGGGGGGAGAGAGAGAGAGAGAGAGAGAGAGAGAGAGAGAGAGAGAGAGAGAGAGAGAGAGAGAGAGAGAGAGAGAGAGAGAGAGAGATTGAGAACAGAGCAGAGTGTTTCTGAGTATTTTTTTATTTTTATATACTTGTGATTTTATTTTGGATCCTTAACAGAAATATTTTGGTTAGGCCTTTCAAAAGTCATTTCATTTAGCATATCTCTTAGCCAACTTACTATGCCTTTTACAACATCTAGGAATAGTAATTCGAATGAGGCAAATCAAACCTCACACCCAAACATCTGTACTCAATGTGGGAACTCCTCTCAGTATTGGGAACCCCAGAGGTGTGGACAAAGGAATTTAAATGACTGATGGTACTTGGGAGGGGAAGGAATCTCAAGAGTCTGGAGGTGAATCTTACTCCTTCAGACCTCATTGCCTTATTGAAGTTAACTGTTTCAGTTTGTTCTCCCCAAAATGAAGAAATCAAGATGTATGTAATTTTCGGTTACATTTTCTTTATTTGTACCTTCCCTATGACTGTACTGAAACATATCATTGCATTTCCATCCATTTAAATGGGGAAATTCAATTTGACACATGAGCTATTTGAGTCTTGTACTAGTCCTGGACCAGAAATAACACCCTAGACCCAATTAGGTATAACCTACAACAAAAAAAAATATTAATAGGAAATATTTTATTGAAGATATAAGGGACAATTAGGCAGCACAGTGGATAGCGTGCCAGACCTGGAGTCAGGAGGATCTGAGTACGAATCTAACCTTAGACATTTCCTTGCTGTGAAACTTTGGACAAGTCACTTAATCCCAATTTTCTATCCCTTACTGCTTTTATACCTTGGAATCAATACTTAGTGTCCATTCTAAGGTAGAACATAAGGGGTTTTTGTAAAGAAAGAAAATGTCATTTATGCCTATGAATTTTAATTTTTGCTGCCTTCATGAAAAATCCCAATAGAGTTTCATTTTAAGCCTCTCAGAGATTTTTGTATGAGGTCTAACTACCTTTTTTCCAAGTTTCTTGAAGTTTAAATAAATTTTATTCCTTGAGGGACATTTCTTCACTCTCTATTTGATTGACAGATATATAGAGAAGATCATCTAAATCTTATTTCTATACCAGTGAGTGTTCATAAACTCTTCATTTTGTAAGACGCAACTGCAGAAGTTCACTTTAAATTCTATGTGAAAGGTTTATACCCAAAATCTCATAAAGCCTGTGACAAATGAAGATCAAGACAAATCAGTAAATCAATTTCCTAAAAGTGCAGTATGCGTAAGTTTTCTTAAACTCTCTATCATGTCTGACTCCTGAGAAATTAAATCCCAGATGTGTGACCTTGACCTATAATCTAGTCTCTATGCCCACTAAAATATTTGATTTTATAAGCATTGATTTATTTTATAATATTTTAAATTACATATACATATATATGCATATTTTAAAATAATCTTTGTTTTCTTTGAAAAGAAACTGGCTATAGAGCTCATGTGATATATTTAAAAAAGAGGCAACAAAATTTTATTTCTAATGATAAAGGAATATCTTATTCTCTTCACACTAGATATAAATTTTTAGTTCTTATCAGTAATTGTGCTTTTTTCCTACATTTCCCCCTATATATTCTATATAAATATTTTATGTAACTTTGTGAGATTTACCAAACCCTTTCCCCAGAATTGCCCCATGAAGGAGACCATGGAAATATTGTTATCCTCATTTAAAGGTCAGGATTGTGTTGCTAACCAGGAATCACAAAGCTTGTAAGGAACCCAGTTTTGAGTCTTCACCTAGAGTTCTTTTCTCCATGCTGATTGGAAAGTAATTATAGAAGCTAATTTTTTAAAGTATTTGACTCAGAATTATTTTACTACAATTCTACAAAATAGACATTAAAAGCATTACTATCTTCATTTTATAAAGATGATTATCCCTTTGCAGATAACTCAGAGATTTTCATATCCAGCTCCAGTGAACCTCATGTGCTACAGTCCGGCATCACTAATAGTTCCTTCACTTCTGGAGTCAATTTAACTAACTTACTAGTGTCATTAAATCTTATTCTATTTCTCATATGTTATGGTCCAGCCAAACTGGGCTCTTGCTGTTCTACCAGTATCAAACTCCATCTCCCATCCCCATCTTTTTTTAATTCTAGCTATATCCAATGCTTGGATAATTCTTGAGTCTTAGTTCTATCTTAAATAATTTACCATTTTCATTGAGAAAGAAAATAAAAAACTTTCCTTTATAATATAGCTTTATTTATCTTCTCTATCTGCTAAGTATTTTCTCTAAAATTTAAAACATTTTAATTTTTCCTATATTACATATCATTAAAATTTCTTACTATTTGTTATCTGATATTTTGGATTCCATATTCTCTCTCTCCCTTTTACCCTTCTCCCCTCCACAAAAAAGCAAGGAACATGGTCTAAGTAATGCACATATCATTTAATGCATATTTCTAAGTTTGTCTTGTTGTGAAACAAGACATTGCTTACACTAGAGAAAAAATCATGGAGAAAATAAAGAAAAGAATGGTATGTGCACTTGGGCTCAATCTGTTCCTTCTTTGGCAATGGATAACCTTTTTTATCAGGAATTCTTTGGATTTATACTGAATTCTTGCCTTAATAATTAAGTCATTCTCACTTGATCATCACATACTTGTTATTCGGTACTAAATTCTCCTGATTCTGTTCACTTCACTTTTCATCCCTTCCTGTAAGTCTTTACATATTTATTTCTTTGGACGGGTTTGAAGGGGTCATCTTATTTTCCTTTTTTATGGCACAACAGTATCCTAGTACAAGCATATACAAGAAAGGATGGACATCTCTTCGTTTTCTAGTTCTTTGCATTCCTAGTTCTCACAAAAAGAGCTGCTCTTATATTTTTGTACAAATAGCCTCTTTTCTCCTATCTTTAATCTCTTTGGAATACAGACTTAGTAGTACTATTGTTGGGTCTAGAGGTCTATATGCAATATTATGGTCCTTTAAGCTTTTTAATTTTACATTGTTGTTGTTGTTCCCCTTACAGAGGGAGAAATAGATAAAAGCTCCCAAACTAAAGGAACTGGTTGATTTTATATAAAAGCCTTTCCTTGTTATTAATACTATTGTCTGATTTCTCACCTCTTCCCCATTGATATTATTAGTTTGGATCTCTGAATCTTTTGTCACTTGACCATGTTTTGGTTTACTATTTGTTTTTCCTCTGTCTTTTCAATAACTTTAGAGAGCCTGGCTTCTTGACCAGAACTTTGAATTTTTACTGTGCCTGATCTTTATTAAGTAATTGATTTAATTATTTCTTGATATAATAGTCTGAAACTGATTCAGGACAATCTTATCAGATTGAGATTGGAACAAAATGAGTTTCTTCTAGGGCATTTAACTCAACAAAAACAGGTTAACTTAACCATTGAATTGAAAGGATGAATATCTAGGACAAGCATTGGTTGAGGCACACCCCCCCCACACACACACACACACAAACACATCCCTCCACAAAAAATAGAATCTCATCTTGTCATCAGGGTTCAAACAGTGACACCTCACAGCACTGGGACATCTGAAAGGCATTGAGTGATTTTTTATGCATTAAATGATGAGGCATGCCAATGGGTTGAATTTTAGACTGTGAACCAATCAAAACTTGAAGACAGTTTCCTTACTTCATATTGATAAAGAAAAAAAGGAACCACCAATACCTTTTGCAAAGATAAGAGTAGACATTATTTCTATCATATCGGATACTGTGATGTGTCCTTGTCTGCTCTACTTCCAACTATTGTCTGATCCATGGATCCCTTTGCATCAGATGGACTCTTCCAATCCTAGCTCATCTCCCTAAACCAAGGCTCATGACTCAGTCTGTACTGGAATTTCCAATGACATTTCTACCTTTCAGCAACAAATGCAGCATGATCTGTGAGGTCTAGCTTTTGGTGTATTTCCACTCTACTAAAAAACTTGAAACATAATACTTAATAGCAACACTATATTATACAACTCCATAACAATATTTGAAACAGTTATAAGACCATTAAGATTTTTTAAAATGAAATCTCTTCTTGGTATTTTTTCTCTTTTTGTTATATTGCATTTCTTGTTCAGAAAATAAGTCAAGGACCTCACTCAAATGGTACACGACAGACATTTATGTAATCTGGAGGTAATGATGAAGGAAGAACTGGTTATATGTCAGTAACATATTTCTTGATGGAATGAATATTCTCCCTTAGTACTGTATAAATTATCAGCACGAATATTTCAAATACTTCATACTGCAAATCCCAAGCCTCTTTTAAAGCCTATACTTGAGTCTCCATGAGCTTCATTGGAAATGATACAGTAGACAATGAGAGCTACACAAAAGTGAAATACTGAGGCATCTGCTGAAGAAGAAAGGATGGTTACAAAATATAATAGCAAGGATTGGACCTTAAAGAGTCATCTATAACAAACAAAATTAATTTTAAAGAAAAAAGGAACAGATAAATAAGGGAAACAAGGGAGGATTATTTACATATGTGTTTAATGGAATTAAAGAAAAGATATGAAAGAAGAGACGTTAAGCAGAATGTAAATATAAACCAAGTTTATGTTCTTCATAAGTCATGACTTAACTGGATAGTGGAATTTGCAATAGAATTTATAAGGAATATGATTCATGTACAGTCAAAGCTTATTATCTCTTAAGATCTGTGAAGCATACCTCAAGTTCCCCTTTAAATTATGTGAAAACATTTTAGTTTCATTGAGATTCTTCATGTTATTTAGTATTGAAAAACTTCCCTAACCTTTATAAAGCATAAATAATGGACCTATTTAAAGGTAACTATTCCTAGAGAATTAAACCATAGTACAGAATAGAGCTACATTCCTGATGAGTTCTGATAGGACTAGTTAAGAAGACTTTCAATTTAATTACTAAGAAATAAGCCTAACCCCTAAAACTGAAAAGCTGCCAACAAAGAATAGAGACTTGAATAAAACCTTTTTTCTCATCTCCGAGCAAGAAACAGGCTGAGCATCAAACTCAACTCATTTCCTTCGGCAGAGAATCCATGAAGAATAAAAAGGTCCCCAGTTCCTACTTCATTAGTAGGGGCCTTACCTTGTGCTCTAGGTATTTCTACCATCCACCTCACCCCCATTTTAATCCATGATGTTTTCCAAATATCTACATAAGAAACACTTGAAGGAGGAAAGGAGAATTTTGTTATTGATAGCTGTCCCAAAATATTTTAAGAGACTTTATATGGTATTCTACTTGTTTGCAAAAGAGAAAGGGATAAGCTGTAGGGGATGGGAGAGAAAGAGAGAGAGAGAGAGAGAGAGAGAGAGAGAGAGAGAGAGAGAGAGAGAGAGAGAGACAGAGACAGAGACAGACAGAGAGACAGAGACAGACAGAGAGACAGAGAGACAGAGACATAGAGACACACAGAGAGAGAGAGACAGAGAGAGGGAGAGGGAGAGACAGAGACAGAGACAGAGACAGACAGAGACAGAGACAGAGACAGAGACAGAGAGAGAGAGATACTTCAGTGAGATTCATTACACAAAAACATAAGGCAATATACACTAACAATTCGATTTATCTGACAATTTTACTGTTTGCTTCACAGTATATTAGTCCTCTTTCCTTAAAGACTTCAGGTGGAGGGTGATTGACTAAAACTGTAGAGAAGGTTTCAATCTTTTACTGCTTAAAGTAGATAAATTTCCTTCCTCTTTTAAAATTCTTTAACTTCTTTTCCCTCATGAAATTTCTACATGTAAAAGGAAACTCTTAAATCCTACAATGTAACAGTGCCATCATATGTGAAATGAAAGGAGAATTTTAAATGTAATTTAAAGTTGGTTCACTTTGCAGCAAGAAAATATGAATGTTATGAGTAATTTCTGAATCTTCTTTTATAATCAGTAGGTGGTGATATCTGGCAGGGTTTGCAGTTTTAAGATAGAAGGAAACAAAACATGCGAACAAATAAACTAAAAGGAAAGGCATAATAATCATTGCTTTTGTGTCCCATCTTCATCCTTTGGAAAATAGGCATATTTACTTTGTCCTCATCTTCTGCCTCAAAAGTGAAGGAAAATAAGCATAACTGACCTCATGCAAAACTCCCATCCTTCTGCAAGCAACTTGCCTCCTGGAAAAATCAGATTCCTTTTACCTATGCTTTTGTACCACCTACATTTTTTTAAAATTCATAACCCAAGAAGGCATAGCCTAGGATAAATTGACCCACTTCACATGGTTAATCTTTTCCGCTCTTGAAGAACCTATTAATTATTCATATAAATCAAAAGCATAAGATTCTCTCTTAATTAACTTGGATAGCATGTGTGAAAAAATAAGAAAACTATTTTAGTTTATTGTTTAAATTCTGTAATGTTTAATCTCTGAATACCCAGGCCATTCACCCATTCATTCTGTTATAAGCCTTCCTTCATAATTATGACAGTCAAGTAGACCAGTGCACAGAATTCTGCACTTTAATTTAGACAGATCTGAGTTTTAATTATGCTGGGACACTTACTAGCAGCATGACCCTGGGAAAGTCATTTAACTTTTATCAACTTCAGTTAATTCATATATAAAAAGAGGGTAAAGTTAACAACTATTTCCTGGCAAACTTGAAGGTATTATTTAAAAGCTAGCTATTATTAAGACCAAGCACAAGTCACAGATAAGTTATCACCAGTTTTAATTTTATATTAAAAGTAAGCGATTCATTAAAAAGCATTATGAATATTGGGTATTTTAAACAACTTAAAGGATTGTATTGAAGATTTTTCCCCCAATTGCAATCAAAGGTAATAGAAGATGGAATTAAAGCAATTCTTTATATTTTCAGATATCTAGTCATACTCAGCCACTCTTTACTCAGGTTTAAATAGGTAGTAATAGCAAATGGAGAGAACTAATTCTCAGCCCTCTAGATTTTGGACATCCTTTACATCTCTGCAGGCCTCTCTCTCCTGTGTCTCTATGTGTCTTTTTCTCTGTAAACACAAACACACACTCATACACACACACACCCTGTTCCAGTGAACTTTAATCAAAATGCATTTCTCCATATCTCAATTCCTTAGTTTCAATTTTCTATTGCCTCCTTTTATCGTTTCACCCTTCCTTTCCTCTACATTTAGAATCAAGTTTTCTAGAGTATTTGTATTTTCGTATTTTCTATAAGTAATACCATAGTAACAATAAACACAAAGGGACTTCACATGGGATCCTACTTGTTTGCCATGGAGGAATTATTTTGGAGCATGGGGATGTGTAGAAGAACAGAACTTGAAAGTAGTGGAGTAAAACTCTGAATCCACCACTAAGAAGACAACTCATTTTGATCAAGTTCTTTAATATCTTAAGACTTCATTTTTTCTGTAATTGTTGCATTTTAATTTGTGTTTGTAAAATTCTGTACTTAAACACCAAGAAAATATTTAGTTATTTGCAGCACAACCCCCTTCCCCCCACACACAAAGGTTCTATGTTAAACTGTTAATTTAAACCTCCTTTAAAGCTTCAGTTCATAGGCTCTTAGCTTGAGAGATTTAGAGCCAGAAAGGAATTTCAAAGAGTTCTTCTAAGGTAATCCAACTAAACTTTTATTATGCACCAACTAAGTACTGTGAATCTTAAAAATTCTCAGACTCTACCTTAGAACCCTTGGTTAAGACCATTCCCCATTTTAAACAATGAAGGTACTTGATCAGGAATGTGGGAACTCTACTCCATCCATACTTAAGCATACTTTAAGGGAAGATAAAGTTGTAAACCCTTTACTGGACAATGAAAAGTACTTAACTCATACTTATAGTGAGGCAAAATCCCTTAAGCTAAGTCTATTTTTAGATCTAATACAAAAAGGTCCTAAGTACCTATGAAGGTCAGGCAACTTGCAAACTTGTAAGGGGGCAAAGAGGTGTGAACTTACTCAGAAGTTTTAGTCTACCCAGAGAAGTTGAGAACTAAAGAAGTTGTGAATTAAGAATGGTCAGTCCTGTGAAAACATCTACTGTGATTGGTAGATGTGAGAATTTAGGGGAGGTAACATAGGAGAAAATTCCCTTTAAAAGGAGGCCAGAAGGCCTCTAAAAAAGTTGCAGCCTTGGAAGCTGAAGTGGAGGTTCCTGAGCTAAACTGAAGGGTCTCTCTGAACACTAGAGTTTTGCTTGGAAGGATCTTGTGGTGAGTGATTAAAGACTGACTGGTCTCTCTTAAGGCTTAAAGCCTAAGCTGGCCTAGGCTGGCCTAGGCTTTTTCCTGCTATTCTTTCTTACTCTGTTTCTCTCCCTTTCCTTAATTCCTTTATTCGTATTAATTAAAATCTCCATAAAACCCAGCTGACTTGGGTATTGCATATTTGGGAATTTTTCCCATGGCGACCACTTCATTTTTGATTTAACGCAAGACACTGTCTTGAAACCATATTTTCGTGGTCACAGTTTAAACCAACCACTCTTTAAATTGTAATTTTAATTAATTATAGCATGGGTATTGTGCTAAATGATATTGTTTTTTCTTACTTTTTGAGAAGAAAAATGTCCTCATATGGTGATGTCTTGATTTGCATGTTAATTATATTTAAGTGATGCACAGTTGCATAGAGTCATCAATCTCATTTACTCTTCCACAATGACAAGACAAAAGTCAGCACAACTGACAATGGCCCAAATTGCAGTAGATGACCTTGGTGTCTACAATGTCTGACAAAGCTCTAGGTGTTTCACTGTGGCTGCTTCATGGCCTTGGAACAAATTGTTCTCACTGACTATTTCATCAGCAGAAGTCTTCACCTAGGGTAAACATCTCCAAAACACCAAACAGTTGGACGTCTGTCAGTTTCCCTTCATTTGGTTTAGCCAATTCACTGAGACTGCATTACCAGGGGATGGCTCCCACCAATGCTTGAAGCTACAAGTTGGATGAAAGGTATACAGTAAAGGTTAATAATGAGTAGCTCTGAAAAGGGCTCAACAAGCCCTCAAACCACAGGTTTTAAGCCTTACTTAAATAACTCTATATACCTCAAGTACTTGGGATACAAAGAAAGACAAAATACAATCCCTGCTTTCAAGGATCTCAGTCAAATAGATAAGATAACCAAGAAAACCACTATATAAAAATATGATGTATTCACAATAAATAGGAAATAATCAACAAAGAGAAGACTAAAATTAAAACAGATGAAGAAAGGATATAATGATATTTCTTAAAACTCATTTCCTCTGAAAAAATAATATAATTGTATTATGTTGAACCATTTTATAGTTTCAAAGGCTTTGTTGGAAACAAAATTTTCTTTTCTTGGTTTTCAGTATCACATGATTATTTCAATAGACGCAGAAAAAGTCTTTGATAAAATACAACACCCATTCCTATTGAAAACACTAGAAAGTATTGGAATAGAAGGGCCTTTCCTAAAAGTAATAAAAAGTATATATCTAAAACCATCAGCAAACATCATCATCAGCACTGGGATAAACTAGAAGCCTTCAAAATAAGATCAGGAGTGAAACAAGGATGCCCATTGACACCCCTGTTATTTAACATTGTACTAGAAACACTAGCAGTAGCAATTAGAGAAGGAAAAGAAATTGAGTGTAATAAAATTGGCAATGAGGAGACCGAGCTATCACTCTTTGCGGATGATATGATGGTATACTTAAAGAATCCTAGAGAATCAACCAAAAAGCTAGTAGAAATAATCAACAACTTTAGCAAAGTTGCAGTATACAAAATAAACCCACATAAGTCATTAGTATTTCTATATATCTCCAATCCATCTCAGCAGCAAGAATTACAAAGAGAAATTCCATTTAAAATCACCCTAGACAATATAAAATACTTAGGAATCTATCTGCCGAGACAAACCTAGGAATGTATGAACAAAACTACAAAACACTCTCCACACAATTAAAACTAGATCTAAACAATTGGAAAAACATTGATTGCTCATGGGTGGGACAAGCTAACATAATAAAAATTACAATCGTACCCAAATTAATTTACTTATTTAGTACCATACCCATTGAACTACCAAAAAACTTCTTTACAGAATTTGAAAAAAAAAACCATAGCAAAGTTCATTAGGATGAACAAAAGATCAAGGATATACAGGGAAATCATGAAAAAAATGCAAAGGAAGGAGGACTTGCAGTCACAGATCTCAAACTATACTATAAAGCAGTGGTTATCAAAACAATCTGGTACTGGCTAAGAGACAGAAAGGAGGATCAGTGGAATAGATTTGTGGTAAATGACTTCAGCAGGACAGTCTATGATAAACCCAAAGATCCCAATTTTGGGGACCAAAACTCAATTTTTGATAAAAACTGTTGGGAAAATTGGAAGACAGTATGGGAGAGATTAGGTTTGGATCAACACCTCATACCATACACCAAGATAAACTTAGAATGGGTGAATGACCTGAATATAAAGAAAGAAACTATAAGCAAATAAGGCGAACACAGAATAGTGTACTTGTCAGATCTTTGGGAAAGGAAAGAGTTTAAAACCAAGCAAGAGCTAGAAAAAAATCACAAAATATGAAATCAATAATTTTGATTACATCAAATTTAAAAGGTTTTGTATAAACAAAACTAACATATCCAAAATTAGATGGGAAGCAACAAATTGGGAAACGATCTTCATTACAAAAACCTCTGGCAAAGGTCTAATTACTCAAATTAATAAAGAGCTAAACCAGTCGTACAAAAAAATTGATCCATTCTCCAATTGATAAATAGGCAAGGGACATGAATAGGCAATTTTCAGTTAAAGAAATCAAAACTATTAATAAGCACATGAAAAAGTGCTCTAAATCTCTTATAATCAGAAAAATGCAAATCAAAACAACTCTGAGGTATCACCTCACACCTAGCAGATTGGCTAACATGACAGCAAAGGAAAGTAATGAATGCTGGAGGGGATGTGGCAAAGTCTGGATATTAATGCATTGCTGGCGGAGTTGTGAATTGATCTAACCATCCTGAAAGGCAATTTGGAACTATGCCCAAAGGGCGATAAAAGAATGTCTGCCCTTTGATCCAGCCATAGTACTGCTGTGTTTGTACCCCAAAGAGATAATAAGGAAAAAGACATGTACAAGAATATTCATAGCTGCTCTCTTTGTGGTGGCAAAAAAATTGGAAAATGATGGGATGTCCTTCAATTGGAGAATGGCTGAACAAGTTGTGGTATATGTTGGTGATGGAATATTATTGTGCTCAAGGAATAATAAAGTGGAGGAATTCCATGGAGACTGGAACAACTTCCAGGAAGTGATGCAGAGCGAAAAGGAGCAGAACCAGGAAAACATTTTACACAGAGACGGATACACTGTGGTACAATCGAATGTAATGAACTCCTCCATTAGTGGCAATGCAGTGACCCTGAACAACTCAGAGGAACCTATGAGAAAAACCACTATCCACATCCAGAGGAAACACTGTGGGAGTAAGAACACCAAAGAAAAACAACTGCTTGAATACATGGGTCAAAGGGATGTGTTTGGGTATGTACTCTCTAAATGAACATCCTAGTGTAAATAACAACATGGAAATGGGTTCTGATCAAGGACACATGTAATACCCAATGAAATTGCATGTTGCTTGTGGGAAGAGTGGGTGGAGGGGAAGGAGGGAAATAATGTGATTATTGTAACCAAGGTATAATGTTCTAAATTTACTAAATAAACTTATTCAAATGGAAAAAAATTAAAATTCTATACCCATCATCAAGCTTCTCAACCACTCTCATTCTAGCTTCTGACACTTCTCCATTCCTATTTCTTACTACCCTAACTGGACAAAGTCACAAGAATCTTACTTCTACATGTTGTCTTTGTCATTTGACTCGCTGTTAGCTTACAGAAGAGGATAAAGGACAAGATGGAACCCGTTTGTAACTGTCCTAGAAGAGGTAATTTATAGAAGAAAAACTACACTAGAATAACAGTAGATTTCTCTATCATACCCATTTCTCTAATTACTTTTTCATGACCCTTCTTTGTTCTCATAGATCTTACATTATGGGTTAACTATGCCAGCTAAGAACTCTGCCCCCCACCCCCAACTCAATCTTGAAGTGACCCAAGATGTGCAAATTTACCTAAAATCTGCTATTAATTCAAAGATTCTGAGATGTTAGAACTATGCCACTGCTGTAGTTAATTTGAGATAATTGGCACATTAATAGAAAAGAGATAAAAGGAAAAGAGAAAATGGTTAAACTTGACCCAAAATATAACAGCAGCTTCATTATATTTTCTAAATACAGAGAATATAGCTATCTCTCAATTTCATTCTCACTCTCTACCTGCTAATAGTCCCCCCATTGTTTTTACTGATTTGGTGTTGCTAAAATTTTTTATCCAATTATATAAGCAGTCATAGTTTTAAAGAAAAGACTATCTATATGAAGCACTTGAAAAATCACATTCATTTGCTCCAATTACTTTAAATGTCAAAAGGTCTATGCTTAGATGAGCAATACCTGCCTCTTCAATCAGGTTGTAGCTTGACAGAAAGAGAAGAAAAAGTTCTATTGTTGATCCGGGGTTAGGGGGAGGAATAGTGAAATAAAATTTCACTTTTGATTATATATGATATAAATTGAACTGAATGGTATGCAGAAGTAAGCACATATCAAGCAGTTTTCCAAAAAAATTAATGTAAGCACATTTTTGAGTATGTGAATTTACATAGTCATAATATGAACTTCTAACAATTTGAAATAGAAATACCAATAGTTTTGATAACTTTAAAAAATTCACTAATTCCTAGAAGATCCAGATTGTGAGTAAATAGGAATTTTAACAGAAATTTGAAAACTTTTTTTCAACTCTATTATTTTTCTATGTTCTGTCAAGAGATACATTATCATTCTTTAGTTAAATGTAAAGAATACTCATAAAATAATATTGTATAATGAAATTAGGAAAAATACACAAAACAAATTATCTTCTAAAATGTCTTAATTAATATTGTTTCCAAAATAAATTATCAATGTTGAATCTTGAAATATTTCTCCAGGAAATATTTGGGAAGTTGAGAGTTTAATAATAATTCCAGGAAACATATGAACTACCTAAAGTAATCTCATCCCTTTGTAACATCCTGTCCTAATCACAGCTATGGACTATTGAAATATTAACTTTTATATGGGAAGGTGGACAGATAATAATTAGTGAACAGCATCCACAAAGTATTTTGAAGAAGGTTTTCTCTGAAGGATTTATGAAAGACATGCTTCCCCCCAAAATATAATTTTAAAAATAGCATGAATCATGTAGTATTATTTTCTGTGGATTTTAATTTGCTCTGATGAAGAGAATATCTTCATCAATGAGATCATAGATACATTAAAATACTGAATTATTATTACTTCCAGAAAGGTCATCTACTTTCTCTTCTAGTCATCTTCCATATCATTAATTATTTATCAAAGTCTCTCAAATTATTTTTGACTTTTCTCTTACTTCCCAAGTTTCCCAATTCCCTATTATCACTTTCTTCACCAAAAGCAAGGGGGTCTTTAGGAATGCCAACTTTATTTATTGTTAATGAATATGGTAGAAAGATAAAACAAGATTAGACTAGACAAAACATAATGGAGAAATATATTCATTCCTGTTCTCATTTGTGAAATTAAATATTCAGTGGCTATTTTTCTTCCTCTCAGCTCCCAATAAATTTGGAGGAAAATAATAGTTGCATTTCTATGTATTTTATTAATCCCAGTCATAAGGGGGGGCTATCCAGGGCATCAAAGAATTCATTTTTTCAGTGTTGTTTCTACCAGTGAGTTCCCAGCACTAAACTCACACTCAATAGGTAGCATATAAAAATTAAAGTACAGTAAAGTAAAGTAAAGGCTTATGCCTTGAGAGAGGACAACACAAAGTGTATTGGTTGGGTCAGGGATATTTGTTGGGAAATCTCACACTGGCAGCAAGCAAACAATAATGCACCAATAATATTTTAATAAGGTCCAGATAATAGTGAGGCAGACAATGGGGATATGGGTAATGGACTGGGAGACGGAGGAAGATAGCACAGGGAGAGGTAGCCTAACTTTTATCTATACAGTAGGTTTCAATTATTAGTATATCATAGTCACCGCCAAGTTATCAATGACACTTTAGAGTTCCTTATTAACACAACATTTCTCTGGTTTTACCATGCTTGTCAGATTCTTATCTGAAGCTCGTAGGCAGAAGAGCATTTATTAGCAACTATTCCTTCTTTTAATTTAGCACATAGTTTCTAAATATGGCCTTAATTAATTTAGGAAAAGTTCTGCTAAGTGGCTTCTGTGTTACACCTTACAATCCTCCTATTTATTATTAATTGTTATTTTATAATGGCTATTTACATACTTACTGTATAAACTACTAGGGTGGTTGGGGGACCATAGATGCAGTTTCAACATTTGATGGCATTTTAAGATTTGTCCAAAAAATTCCTTCATTACAATGACTCCTCACCCTCCCTGAATGATAATCTTTATTATCAATTTACAGTTAAGGAAACAGAGATGTAGTTACTTGCCCAAAAGGTGCACATCAGGTCTGAAACATGAGTTCATACTCATTTCTTTATGACTTAAAGTCTAGTATTCTCTACCTCTTCCCATTTACTAGAAGATAATTTTTCACAATGGAATTACTTTCCTTTGGTTGAAAATGCTTGTGAAAAAATATTTTTCAGGTATGCAAGACTTTACGTGATATTCAGAATTCATTACCAATTTTTATAAAATATTTTCTCATGAATCTTGTCACCACAGGTGGTAATATTAGAGTATACTCTTTCATATATTACTGAAAGAAAATAAAAGTACTTTAAGTACAAGCAAAAGAAATAAAATGTTAACAGAAAGCGTTATCATTTCAAGTAAAGAGAGAGGCAAGTAAAGGATAGAGAATGAAAAATGATTAATTTTTAGTTGTTGGATAAATTAAGAATATAATCTATAATGTTTCTAGAACAATTTAAATATAATTTATTTTCATCAAATCTTGAGAGAGTATGTTGATGATTGCAAAGTATAAATAATAAATGGTGAAAACAAAGGTAACAAAAACACAAAAAGACTAAAAATTTTGGAAAATATGAAACTAAATGGTAACCAATACTGCTACCAAAAAAAAAAGAAGAAAAAGAGCCAACCACATTTAAATATAAAAGAGTGTATTCACCCACTTCAAAGGATATAGTCACAGAAGACCCAAAATATGATTACTGTGTCAATAAATTAGGTAACTCTAAGGATGCTTCTATCTGTGATCTTTTTATAAGTTGTGAACACGTCTCTGATAATAATAATAATGCAGCTGGACCTCCATATACAAGGGGAAATCTTCCAAAACCTACTGAGGATGGCTGAAACTAAAGATAGTACTAAACCCTAAAAAGAAAGTTTTCACTTTAACTTTTAATATCTATTTTAACATTATATTGCTAACTTTTCCCCCAGTTCTTGACTCTTGGCTCAATGCTCTGAGGCTTTCCATCTCTTGGTTCCTTAGGCAGGATTCAAGCTCAAGCCTTCCTCACTCCTAGTTAATTGGTCTATTTACTACACATATCAGTTGTCTCAAGATAAAATCAATAGCTATGGTTGAACAAATAAATGAGTCACATCTATGAGGAGAGTGGAATAGCTAAAGGAGGAAGAGGTCAAGTTGTTAGACATTTAGAAGTTACAGAAGATTCTTTTTCTACAAGAAGAGAAGAAATGTTTTCTTTCTCCTCTTTCCTCTTTCATCCACTGGTCATGCCATCCAGAAGTGAAATGAGAGAAAACCCATTCCAATATTTTAAGAGTGGGAGGGATTATAGGCCAGAAGCATTCGGTAAAGAAGACCTCAGTGGAGCAAGGAGTGAGGAAGGAAGAAATATTTATCTCCTCTCCCTCAACATTGGCTATGATGCTTTGAGGGGTGTGATAGAGGAATAATCCAGAGACATTGAATGACAGAACCTGAAAGAAAATGCAAAAGTTTCCATCCACAGTGGGAGATGGTTGAGAAGGCTTGGAATCTTGAGGGAAGAGGAGATTCCAGGTGAGAGGCAGTTGATTTCTCTTTCTCTGTCTCTCTCTGTCTCTCTGTCTCTCTGTCTGTCTGTCTCTCTCTCTCTCTCTCTCTCTCTCTCTCTCTCTCTCTCTCTCTCTCTCTCTCTCTCTCTCTCTCTCTGTCTCTCTGTCTCTGTCTCTCTGTCTCTGTCTCTGTCTCTGTCTGTCTCTGTCTCTCTCTGTTTCTCTCTCTCTGTCTCTGTCTCTGTCTCTCTGTCTCTGTCTCTGTCTGTCTCTGTCTGTCTCTGTCTCTCTCTCTCTGTTTCTCTCTCTGTCTCTCTGTCTCTGTCTCTGTCTCTCTCTCTCTCTCTCTCTCTCTCTCTCTCTCTCTCTCTCTCTCTCTCTCTCTCTCTCTCTCTCTCGACAGCAAGGGTGATGGAGTGATCAGAGATTTCTCTCCTGAGCCATGCAAAATCTCTCATTGAATCTAATCACCATTTACCCCCCAAAGATGCCAAGAATTGTGGCAGAACCTGAAAAGAATAAGATCAGCATAAGAAGATCTCACACAGCTCCTGTGACACCCTGGGTCTGGACACTGGCCCTGCTGTGATAGACCAGGAGTCACAAAACCCTGAACCTCTTAGAGACCAGGCTGGCAAGCTTGAGTCTCTCAACTTTGGAGGGAGGGAAAAAGATATTTTAGACAGACAGGGGCTTCCTTTACCCTCTTTCCTATAAACTTCAGCCTACAGACATCTTTCTTATCTTATCCCTAATCACAATTTGTTAAAATAAAGTTGTCAGTTATCCTAAATTGACTTTTTTTGTCATATTGGAAAGAGGGAGAGAGTCAATTTCTCTCTCTTTCCCCAAGGGAAGACATTTACCCATTAAATCAGCTATTAAAGGGGAGTAAAGGCAGGGTTAGTAGAGACACATATTTGAAGAAGACTGAAGGGGGAAATCCATCTCATCCTCCTTCTACCTTCTGGGGATTTATCATCTACTTTTTCTCCATTATACCCAAACCAACCCTCTAATACAGGACAAACTGTACATGGGTATTTTTATTAAAACATGATTGATAGAAGCATTAACTAGGAACCATTGGGGGGTTTTCCCCTTATTTATTTATTTATTTATTTATTTGACATAAGGTTTTTACAATCAATGTAAAATTACAACACATGAGAAGAACAGAAGTGGATGGAGAACTCAACCTTCCCCTTGCCCACTACAACCATTCAGTTAATTATATCTAAAGGCTCACTCAGAGTCCTATGATGTAGTGTTTGATTTCTGGGGATATCCCCAATTGCTGTAATCCTTTGAGCCCATCTAGAATCATGATGGTCCTTAACAGTATCTTCTCCAGGAGATTCTGTTCCAAGTTATAAGTGATATATTTCCCTAACATTCATTAAAAAGATCTTAGTCTATGGACCTAACTTCACAATCCCATTTCCCTATCCTCTAAGGATGAGATACTGCCCAGGATCTAATCCTACATACAAGCACATATATAACCTAATGGCAACACAAAATAATGTTCCAATATGAAGAATACTCATTGGTAAAAATGTATGGCTAGGTTACTAATTTTAAAAATGAATGTGATTATATATGAATTAATTCAGGGAAAAGTAATTCATATATAATTACATACATATTTTCAGTCTTAAGTAATTCAGTAATAAGACTGAAAACATTTTATATATAAAAATTATAAGTCTCTGATACATATTCAAAGTCTAGTGGAGATAGTTTATATCCAACAAACAAGTAAGTCAAGAGCAACAATATTGCAGTTACCACCATCTGCCATGGCTAAAGAAAATTGCCATGCCAAAGAAAAAAGATGGACAGAAGTCTGAATGAAAAGGGGAATGTATTCCCCAGTCTGATTTCTACTTTACAAAATAGTCATAGGGATAACAAGCTGGAGTCAGGGCCAAATAAAGATATTCTCATGTCTTGCAAGCTCATGTCTCATGGGCTAAGTCAGAAAAGGCCTACCTCACAATTGTGCTGAACAATTAATTTCCCAACTCTCCCCTGAGATAGATTCCCTAATTTGGCACTGATATTTATCACTCCTTCAGGCATTGTTGACATCCATGATCATCTGCTTGTCAGCACTGACCAGTGATTTGATAGCTGACCCTTTGTAGTTTTCTTGGAATCAGACTCAAATGTTAATTACAGTTCCATAAAATTTAATAACCAATGGAAAGTTTCAATATTCTAAGCCAATGATGGTGAACCAATGGCATGGGTGTCAAAGATGGCAGGCAGAGCACTCTCTGTGGATGTGCAACTGCCCTCCCCACTTCTCCTAGTTTATTATTGGAAAGCTAGAGGGAGCTGCTCCCTTCCCCCTCTCCACTGTGCCTGAAGACATTTTTTCACTTTATCCACCCCTCTGTCCAACAGCCCATTGGGGGCACTTCCCCTCCCCTCTGTGGGGTATTGGGCGGGGCAGGGAAAGCATAGCATTCTGTCTCTAAAAGGTTCACCATCACTGCTCTAAACTTTGTCAGGGCTGTTAGATATTGTATATGGATTCTTCAGTAGCAAATATCAGATATACTTCCATTAATTAAAGGTGTTTTAATCATGTTTAAAACCAATAAAACAAAAGAAAAAAGATCATTTCTTAAACCCAATTAAATAATAAAACAGTTAAAATATACATTTTTAAAAAAATGCAGATTGATTGCTTAAAAGTTAAATCTATTATACCTTTAACCTGGTCGTGATTCTCAGTACACATATACATAAGTTTTTTATTTTTCATTTGGTAAAAGCTTGGCATAGACTTTTATATAACAACTAAGGCAAAGTCTGAAAAAGCACAAAAATTCCTAAAATTAAAAAGACCCATTTAGTGACAGTTGCTAACAAACTGGTGCCATGAGAAGTTCCACATCAAATATCACATGGGTCTCTAATGAGATTAGCTGACTGTCTTTAAAATTTTTTTGAAGCTCATGTGCCATTTGTAGCAATTACACCTGATCTATTTACAGGAGAACAAGATTGATTAATAAAAGCACCTGCACCCCCAGAAGCTTCCATAAGCATATCAAGGGCTAAATGATTTTGTATGATTGTCTGACAAGAAATTAGTCTCTTCTTGGAGGAAAGAGATACTTTAGAAGTTTGGGAGACAACTTGAACTGTATCCTGAACTAATTTAAATTCACACACACACACACACACACACACACACACACACACACACACACACACACTGAAGTTCAAGCTGTCTTTTTTTACCTTAGAACTGAAACATGAAATATGCCCCAAGTCAAGTCCAGGTGACAGAGTTCATATATCATCAATCTAGTGTCCATATTAGCAGAGGGACTGCTATGGTACTTGGGTGCCTTTTAGCCCCTTATTCTCTTTTGCCTTCAAATTGACACCATGCTGCCTCTGGTACCTCTGTCCTACTATCCTTCCACCTGAGATGGTCCTTAATACCCAGAATATGAAGCTATTATAAAATTTTAACAGACTTCTAGTGGCTAAAATGTCTTCCTGTTATGCATTTGTTGAAGTTAATGTTTTTTTTAGGAATACTAGCATATGAAACATGTGAAATGTATGATCGTTAACTGTTTTAAGACATGTAAATTGGTTGTTTCTGAGGCTTTAAAAAAGAAAAAAATCCCTCCAAAGATTTTTTTTTCTGGTCAAATGTTCCTAAAATGGTAGAGTTAAAAACTTCAGAATTTATATTTTTTCAAGGAGCAGCAGAAGTCACTATGTTCCATTACACTCAAGTTCAGAAGGTTCAAGTTCATAAAAAGTTAAAAAAATCCAATTTGTACTTATTGGGGGGGGGAGAATTACGGGAACCTGTATTGTTACCTTGTTTTAATAGTGATGCTCTGAATTGGGTGGCAAAAGATAAGAAGGCCCAAACTAAAATCCATTCTATATGATTGTTTTTCATTGGTAGCTTTCCTTGTTTTTATAATCCATGCTTATTGATTACTTCTTTGCTGCTTAGGATTTCCATTTGTGGAAATTGTTGTGGGTCTTTCATATTCTTGTTACACTTGTCAGTTTTGACTATTTCTTCACTATCATTTAGTGTGCTTTCAGAGTTTGCCTCTAAGCAATTATTTAATTTTCATTGCCTATCTCTTTTCTAGGCTACATTTCTTGGGTAGTTGAATTGCATAGTTTTTCGTTCCCTCACACTTTACTGGTCCCCAGAAAGTATAAAATATTTTATTGAAATATTTATTTATATGTAATCTGTATGTTCTAATATTTGCATTTACCTCCCCCTGCCACATGAGCTATTCATATCACATTAATACATAGATAAACAAATTGGGAGAAAACATATCCAACAAAACTAACTCATTAATCAAGTCAAATAATTTATGCAGAATATCATACCCATAATTTCCTACCTCTGCAAGGAATGCAGGTGGATTATCTCATATATATGTATCTCACGCACATAGATCTTTATATATATGTGTGTGTGTGTGTGTGTTTATACATATATTGCAATCAAATGTGATTATTATAATAATAATGGTCAGTATCAATTAAAATAATTGTTTCTATGTATATAGTTTATATTGTTTTCCATGCTCTGCTCCATTTTCTTCCATTCACTTAAGTTTCCTCAAAGATTTTTGCATCATATCTTAACTCAGCAATATTCCTTCAAACTCATGTGTTGTAATTTACTCAGCTATTCTCCATTAATGGGTGGCTATTTCCTCCCAGTTTGTACTACTACAAAAATAGTGCTATTAATATTTTGGTGTATGTTGGATCTATTTTTCTATGTTTTTGTGTATTAACTTCTCCCTAGATTTTCTAGGTGAAAGTTTATAGAAATTTCACTTATTTGCTTTGAAGGACTCAATATGATATTGCTTTTATTATCTTGTGTTAGTTAAATACTTAGTCACCATAGTGGTTAGTGCACTTTTCTGAGATTGTAAATTGCTAAAATTATTGGAGAGTTTGCTCACTGTGAATTCCCTACAGCATTTAATCACATATTTGGATCATAGAAAATTAATATTGATACTGTAACATTGTATATGGAGCCTTTAAAATTAACATAATTTTATTTTTCTTTGAAATCTGTGCATTATTAATCGTGTTGTAACAACTTAGGATAAGAACACATGGTTGTAAGAACATATCTTTTTTATCTTTGGTTTTGTGAAAAACATCATTTTGGAGGGAATTAATATGATTACTTTTTCTAGAGAATTTTAGAGTGAATGTATTTTCCTGATACTTTCTGGATCTATCAATTTGCTTTTTATTTTGTGATTAAAATTATTAATTAATTAATTTCTCCTTGGCTGTTTATAAGAGATATAGGGGTAGATCTAGCCATGGAATTTAAAAATTATGTGTTTGTGTGACATAAATATTGAATTCCTCTCTGATGGCAACCTATATTGAGTGTCCTTCACACTGTTCTACATTCTCTGTTTTTAATACTTCAGGATTTTTTTAGGTATAATTTGCTAAGAGAAAAATTAAAAACCTTTACATCTTAATAATTTGGTCACTACAATAATCCTTCAGTTCTTTCACTAAGCTTTCTTCTTTAACTCCATTATCTTCATCTGCTAGATTAAAATATATTCCCACATATATATATATATATATATATAGTGTGTGTGTATAATATTTTGTTACTGTCTACTGCTTCTATTTGAGATATAAAATTTTTCTAAGTGATTTATTTAGTAAAACATTCCTAGTGTTCGGAGGTACTGAACCTTGTTTATCATCCTTCTTCCTCTCTTCATTGAATTTATGTTAATTTTATAGATGGCAAGTTTTCACATGTTACCTTAC
The DNA here is from genome assembly GCF_027887165.1 of Monodelphis domestica. Classification (NCBI taxonomy): domain Eukaryota; kingdom Metazoa; phylum Chordata; class Mammalia; order Didelphimorphia; family Didelphidae; genus Monodelphis; species Monodelphis domestica. The sequence continues at coordinate 254,565,425 of NC_077234.1, forward strand.
TAAATTTGTTAACTCTATTTTTATTACTGATTCTTTTTCACATATGGGATCTTACTATTGTTTTATTGTTGTTTTCCAATTCTCTTCAAAACCTTGTCTCATTTAAACTAAACCTGTATTCAATTAGATAATTCTCTAACAAATGCTAACTATGTAGCAGGAGCTGTGATACCAAGACAAAAATGACCATAAATCACACCCACAAGGGTTTTGTATTCTACATAGGGAAGAAAAAGATATCATAAATATAATAAACAAATCCAAAATGAATGCAAAGAAACTTGTTTTAGAAGGAACAACGAAGATAAAGGAAATTAAGAATGGACATTTGTAGGTGGTACATCTGGGCAAAGCCTAGAAGAGCTTCAGAAATTCAAAGTAGTAGAGATGATGAGGTGATATATTCTAGGCATTTTGTAAAATAGCTTTTAAAAGACATGCTTCTGGAAAGTTTAATGCCACATATGGCAGACATCTAGAAGACTTGCCTGACTGAAATCTAGAATATTTAATCAGTCGGGGAATATAGGTGAGTGGTAGGGCAGAAAGGGGTTTTATATGCCTCCAAAATAAAATTTATATTTTATCCTGGAAAAATAGGGAGGGTACCTGGCATTTCTTGAATGGGGAGGGGAGAATGAGATGTGAAACTTGCTTTTTAAGAATATCTATTTGGTAAATAGAAAGACAAAGAATCGAGATATGGGATGCAGAGAAATTAAGGACAATGGATGTAGGTGAGAAGTTCAAGTGGAGTACTGGTCATTTAGGTGAAGAGGTAGATAAAAATAAGAGACAAAAACAGAAAGGATAATTTTTAAATTGGTTGGAGCAGCACATAATGAGAATGAGCAGTCACAGGTGAATATTATAACATGTTTTTGGGTGAATGGTGATACCTGTGACAGAAGTGGAGAAAGCAGCTAATTGGAGAAATTGGTTTAAAGGGAGGATAATGAATTCTTTTTGGGATATATTGAGACACTTCTGGATAGGGATGCTTATCAGAGTCAGTGGTAAAAGACTAGAGCTCAAGATAATAATGAGGGATGAATATTTAGATTAATTTAGATCCTGCAGTCATCTTCATGCAAATGATAAAGCTATGAGATAATTGATAGAGAAAATACAGTGAAAGATATCTATTTTATCTTTGATTGTCTTTATTCCTTGTTTGAGTTTATATATATATATATATATACATACATACATACACACACACACACACATATATATATATATAATATATATAAGGAAAGAGAGAGAGAGACATGCATACATATATACATATATTCCCTACCTATACCTGTGAAATGTTTATGATCTGTTTCTCTACTAACAGTTTGATGGAATACTTTATAAACATAATCATTGAGAATATATTGTGCATTGTAAAAAATGTAAACCATGAAAGAGTGGGGGCAGAATCAGTTGACATCAGGCTAGAAGTTGGATATGCTCCTCAACTAGTAAATTTGCCTTTGAATATGGCAGTGGAGATGGGAAGGAATGACATCCTGGCATGGAAAGCAGAAGGGTACACTAGCCCAAACTCACCTGGACCCAGGTAGATGGAAAACCAATTCCATTCCACAAATGGAAGGCAGTCAAGCCAGACAATTAGAATCAGAAATTTTGTTCCTAGAAAATGTGATCCAAGATCAGCCTCTATACATCCATGTAGTTCACAACCCTTTTGTCAAGGTCCAATAGGAGGTCCAACTCACAGTCATTGGATGTGAGCCCCTTCACATTTCTAACAGTGCCTCCATGGTTTAAGTCCTTCCTGGAAGGGTAGCCTGTGTCCTTACTGGGTGTCACCTAGTCTGAAAAACCTTTTCCACAGGGGTACTGAGGATGGTCAATCCCCAAATAGTCAATATTCTATTAGTACTTATGGCAGTTTTCACATCAACAGTACCTTGCAAGAGGATGTAGAAAAGGTATAGCTATGCCACCAATAGAGTAGGTTCTCAGTATCAGACCATTGAGTTGCTTGCCCAAGGGTTGCCCAGCATGCAGCCTACTGCTTTCCACTACATTATCAATGAGGGTGCTCTGATTTCTTTACTCTGTCTCAAGGGGTGTTCCCACTCCCACCATCAGGTAGAAGAAGGAATCCCTTGAGTCCTCACCATCAAGTGCTCAAATATTCAGATTCTTATGTCTGCACTGCTACCAATTCATTGGACATTTCTAGCCAGGAGATCTAGCTCTCTGTTAATACTAAGCACAGAATTATTAAAAATAATCTGCTTAGACAAACCAGTGACAATCACTGCCCTGGCTGGAAAAGAGCTGACCTTTTATTGTCAATGCCAATGTTTCCCATCTGCATTGATCACTTGAACAAAAGATTTCTAATTATTGCTGTAATGATGGGGATGCCCCAGTAGAGCTCTCAACATTCCACTTCCCCTAACAGTTCTTTTTGTCCTACTCCCCATCATTACATTTCCAGTTATCACAGACAGGAGACATGTATCTGGAAGACCCTCCTTTTGTCAGGCCTGAGGTCTGAATTCACCAAACAGAGAAACTTGGGAAAGGGAGAGCACAAAGAGCACAATTTGATGGAGGGGCTAGCAAGTTGGGATTTTTTCTTGGAATCATGGACTACAGAGGGTGCATAATCTGGCTTGGCCCTGGTACAGGTATTTGGCAGAGGTGCTGGCTAAAAGAACTAACTAACTGGCCAAACATGGCTAAAGCTTCTTTTTTTTCTCTAGCCCACTTTTCTCTATTTAACAAATAATTATAAAAATTTTTAAATAGTAAAACATTATCCACATTAATCTTTTGTATGGAAAAAATTCAACAAAACAATTAAGAAAAAAGTAAAAAAAAAGTTTGCTGTGGTCTGGATTCAGAATCCATCTGTTCTTTCTCTGGGAGCAGATGGCATTTTTTTTTCATAAGTCCTTTGGGATGGTTTTGGATAATTGTATTGCTGAGAATAGCTAATTTATTTACATTTGCTCACTCTGCAGCATTCCTACAACTGTGTATAATATTTTCTTGGTTCTGCTTATTTCACTCTGCTTTAGTTTGTGCAAGTTTTTTTCAGGTTTTCCATTACTCCTGTTCATCATTTCTTACAGAACAATATAATTCCATTACAATCGTATCTTATAACTTACTTAACCATTCCCCAACTGAAGGGTTTCCATTACTATGTCCCCACAAAAAGAGCTGCTTTAAGTATTTTTGAATGTATTAAATCCTTTGCCTTTTTGTTTTTTACGTCTTTGGGATACAAACCTAGTCATGGTATTTCTGGGTCAAAGAGTTTTTGCTGTTCAATAACCTGAAGTACCCATCAGGTGCTTTAAAGTGTTAGTTTATTGAAAGGTAGACAAGAAATGGCATGATGGGGAAAGACTCTTACTTCAGTCTAACCCAACATGCGAAGGTCCAACCTTGATACATATAGTTGTGACGAGACAAAGAAGGTATAGCTACAACAATGGTAAAATTTGCTTAGTTACAAGATAGATATGCAAAGAGTTTATTCTTAGAGTTTGGCCTGTATCAAAGATAAGGGCAAGCATTTTTGTTTGGTGATTGAAAGTCTATTCATGGGAACAAAAAACATATTGGCTGGGATAGTTACTGCAGGTGTTTTCCATTGTTCAGAGCTGACAGTTGCTGAGTTGACCCATGGTTCTGGCCTCTGGCTTTGACAGTAATAAAGTGATAGCAACAGAGTTCCCCTGAGTGTATAAATTATGTGCTATATATATATGTATATATATTTTTTAATCTTATTTTAATTGATATCTTTTATTTTCATATTAGCTTCATTTCCAAAGATGAACAAAAAAAAGGTAATAGAAGTAGTTCAGTAAAAATAGCAAACTTGACAATGAGATTAATTTTATCAATTCTTCTTGCAGAGTGAGTCTTGTTATCAATTATACAATCATTAGTGCTATTTGTTGGAACACTTTCCCCTATCATGTTAATGAGACTTGTGGAACTGGAGTGGTTTAGGACCCGAGAAGGGACTCTTTCTTCCACATTGCTTTGGGTCAGGTGACCTGGGTGTTAATTGTGGTTCTCTTAAGCTTCTTTGAGATACCAAAGAAAGCCTTTCCTCTCTCTGGGTCTGTTTCCTCTTTAAGGAACTGATTTAAAGCTTCTTAGAGGTTCCCAGTCCACTGGCTATCATACTACTTTGGAAGAACTAAAAATTGCAGAAATTGAGAAATAGAGCTATGGAAAGCAGAAAGGAAAAATTGAAATGTAAGAGAGTTTCCCCTTTGCCCTGAGAATAGAGGCAATCTCGAAGAGAAAGGTAAAAGTCAAGAAAAAGCCTGGGAAAATGAGCAAACATAAAAATCATATGCCTCTTTTTCAGTCACCTGATGATTGTTGGGCATTTCTTCCACCAGGCCAAGTTCACCAGCCAGTCTCTCTCTAGGAACCAGTTCCTCTAGGACTTAGAGAAGACCACAAGGACTTGGAAGCTAGCAGCACAGAAGGCTGGGGTCATATCTCCTCCTTTCATGTTCTCTGCTTTCAGTTCAGGAGCAGCTTCTCCCATAGGCACTTGGCATTCAGCTCCATCTCCACTGCAGAGTCTCAGAGTAGTCCAAGAATACAGAGCCTGATGCAGCATCTTCTTCCCTTCCAATTGCACTGACCATACTACAGAAACTTAATAGTGTTACCCATGTTGTTATCTCATAATTAATGCTCATGTGTTCTTTTTTCAATGACTTCTGGGTTAAAATGGCTACAGAGTAGACACAAGGGATTTCCTCTCCTCACCATTTACTGATATTAACCACCTCAAAAGGACAAAAACCCCCCCAAAATCAGGGGAGTGAAGGGGCTCATCTGTAGGGCACAATCTTGAAGGTAGGCAGGGTTTGGGCATTTCCACCGTATAAGGGGGTAAAATTACTCCTACCAAATCATGAACTGATCACCCCTCCCCTACTCCACCTATTGTGCCAGAGTCAGAATGAGCACAGAGTCAGAAAAAGCGAATGGCAATTTCTAGCTTCTCAGGGGGGCTGGTTGAGGACCCCACAGACTTACCCCAGAGCAGAGTGAGATATGGGACACTAGGAATCTAAAAACTTGGAGCCTGGACATGGAGATATGCAGAGAGGGGCTGCACACAGTAAACACAGTGGAGACTGAAAAATAGCCTTGGGCAAAAGCTTCTCAGTAGCTCAATATATAGAGAGCCTGCCCTTCTCACCCAGACTTCGGACTGGGAAGGGAAGAAAGAATTAGAACAGAAATGGCCATCAACACCCAGGAATAATAATTTTCAACTACCAAAAACAAAAGCAAGAAAAGAACCTTGACCCTTGGTAATTTCTAGGATAGGATAATTTATAGAACATAAAAAGGTGCATGGGAGGGGGAAAGGAAGAATACTATCATAAGAAGGAGAAGAAGAGAGTGCTAATAAATAATACTTAAACCTTATTCTCAGTGGAATCAACTCTGAGAAGGAAGAGTCTCTAGATGCATTGGAGTATTGATTTCTCTCTTACCCTACAAGGAAGTTGAGAGGGGAAAACTTAGGGGGTTAATGAGGTGGGGAGTACAAAAAGGGAGGGAAAGAGAATGGAGAGGGAATTCAATAGACCAGGGGTCCCCAAACTTTTTACACAGGGGTACAGTTCACTGTCCCTCAGACCATTGGAGTGCAGGACTATTAAAAAAAAAACAACAACTATGAACAAATCTGTATACTACTATCTGGGATAACAGAGGTTGCAGCACTGACTGTGATGGCCCTGTCACACCTTGCACCACTATAACAGGCAGCAGAATGCATAGTGAGGAATCCCCTCCCTCAGATCACTGCTCACCATACTGACATCTTCCATTATGCAGCCACATTGTGCAGCTTTTGTGCGGCTCTTTCCCTTGTTCAGTTACTCTCAGAACAAGGCACCATGCAAAGGATTATGTCACTGGAAGTAGTATTGTATGTGAGCATTGCCACGCTTTTTGGCACCACCACATACAGAACTCCAGGAGCACAGGATGCTTTCCTTTCACTGACCACCAATGAAAGAGGTGCCCCTTATGTAAGTGTGGTAGGGGCTAGATAAATGGCCTCAGGGGGCCACATGTGGCCCATGGGCCATAGTTTGGGGACCCCTACAATAGACCCTACAAAAATAAATGGAGAATAAGAAGGGAAGGGTTGGGAAGAGATGTAAAATGAGGGTGAGAATTAGTGCGACTGTTAAAAACAAAACACTGGTATAGAAATAAATAGTGAAAAAAGGAAGGGCAGGACTAGGAGAGGAAATAAAAATGGTGGGGAATACACAGGTAGTAATCATAACTCTGAATATGAATGGGATGAAATCACCTTTAAAACAGAAGCAAATACTGGAGTGAATCAAAAACCAAAATTCAACCATGTGTTTTCTATAAGAAACCTACATGAGGCAGATAGATAGATACACACAGGGTAAATGTAAGAGGCTGGAGAAAAATCTATTAGGCATCAAAGGAGAAAAAGAAGACAGGGTCACAATCATGATATCTGATAAAGTCAAAGTAAAAATGGATCTGATTAAAATAGATAGGGAGGGTATTTGCATCATGATAAAAGGCCATATAAACAACAAGGAAATAGCAGTACTCAACATGTATGCACCAAGTGGTATAGCATCCAGATTTTTAAAGGAGAAACTATTGGAGCTTAAGGGGAAATAGATAGTAAAACTATACTAGTGGGAGACCTGAACCTTACTCTATTAGATCTAGATAAATTAAACCAAAAAATAAATAAGAAAAAGGCAAGAGATGTGAGTGAAATTTTAGAAAAATTGGAGTTAAATAAATAGGGGCAAAAAAGAATACACCTTCTTTTCAACAGCACATAGTACATTAAAAAAGATTGACCATATATTAGGACATAAAAACATTGCAAATGAATGAAAAAAATAGAAATAGCAAACTTTTCAGATCATAATTCAATGAAAATAATCATTTGTAAGGGAACATGGAGAGACAAGTTAAAATTATTTGGATATTAAATAATATGATTCTCCAAAATCAGTTATTTAAAGAAGAAAACATAGAATCAAATAATAATTTCATTGAAGAGAATGAAAATGAAGAGACATAATATCAAAGTCTATGGGATGCAGCCAAAGCACTACTCAGAGGAAAATTTATACATTAATAAATAGGAGAGGGTAGAGATAAATGAATTGGGCATGCAAATAAAAAAAAAAACTAGAAAAATAACTAATTAAAAATCCCCAGATTAAGAAAAAAACTAAATTAGAAATCCTGACAATTAAAGGAGAATTTAATAAAATTGAGAGTGAAAAAAACTATTGAATTAATAAATAGGACTAGAAGCTGGTACGTGGGAAAAATATAAAATAGATAAAGAATTGGTTAATCTAATGAAAAAGAGAAAAGAAGAAAATCAAATTAACAGTATCAAAGATGAAAAGGGCAATCTCACCTCTAATGAAGAGGAAATCAAAGAAATTAATAAGAACTAATTTCCCCAAATACATAACAATAATTGTGGCAATTTAGGTGATATAGATGATTATTTAAAAAAATATATAAATTGCCTAGATTAAGAGAAGAGGAAATAGAATACTTAAATAATCCCATATCAGAAAAAGAAATTGAACAAGCCATCAACGAACTCCCTAAGAAAAAATTCCCAGGGGCAAATGAATTCACAAGAGAATTCTATCAATCATTCAAAGAACAACTAATCCCAATACTATTGAAACTATTCAACAAAATAAGCAAAGAAGGAGTTCTACCAAATTCTTTTCATGAAACAAATATGGTACTGATTACAAAGCCAGGTAGATCAAAAACAGAGAAAGAAAACTACAGACCAATCTCCTTAATGAAAATAGATGCAAAAATATTAAACAGAATACTAGCAAAAAGACTCCAGCAAGTTATCATGAAGGTTATTCACTATGACCATGTAGGATTCATACCAGGAATGCAAGGATGGCTTAATATTCGGAAAACCATCCACTTAATTGACCATATCAACAACCAAACCAACAGAAAAGACATAAATATCTCAACAGATGCAGAAAAAGCCTTTGACAAAATACAACATTCATGCCTATTAGAAGCACTAGAAAGTGAAGGAATAGAAGGCCCTTTCCTAAAAATAACAAACAGTATATATTTAAAACCATCAGCAAACATCATCTGCAATGGGGAAAAATTAGAACCCTTTGCAATAAGATCAGGAGTGAAACAAGGATTATTTAAAATGGTTCTAGAAACACTAGCAGTAGCAATTAGAGAAGAAAAAATATTTGAAGGTATTAAAATAGGTAATGAGGAGACCAAGCTATCAGTCTTTGCAGATAATATAATAGTCTACTTAAAGAATCCCACAGAATTGGCTTGATAGCTATTGGAAATAATCAACAACTTTAGCAAAATTACAGGATACAAAATAACCCCACATAAGTCATCAGCATTTCTATATATTTCCAACACATTTCAGCAGCAAGAATTAGAAAGAGAAATTCCATTTAACATCACTCTAGAAAATATAAAATATTTAGGAATCTATTTACCAAGACAAACACAGGAATGATATGAGCTCAACTACAAAACACTTTCCACACAATTAAAGCTAGATCTAAACATTTGGGAAAACATTAATTGCTCATGGGTAGAATGAGCTAACATAATAAAGATGACAACCCTACTTTTATTAATTTACTTATTTTTTTTACTTATTCAGTGCCATACCTAGCAAACTATCAATAAACTTCTTTACTGAATTAGAAAAAATCATAACAAAGTTCATTTGGAAAAAACAAAAGATCAAGACTATCAAGGGAAATAATGAAAAAAAAAACATGTAAAGGAAGGTGGCCAAGAAGTACCAGATCTTAAACTGTAGTGATCATCAAAACAATATGGTATGGACTAAGAAACAGAAGGAAGGATCAGTGGAATAGACTTGGAATAAATGACCTCAGCAAGCTAATGTTCAATAAACTCAAAGATCCCAGCTTTTGGGACAAGAACTCACTATATGACAAAAATAGCTGGGAAAACTGGAAAATAGCATGGGAGAGATTACATTTGGATCAACATCTCACACCATACACCAAGGTAAGTTCAGAATGGGTGAATGACTTAAAAATAAAGAAGGAAACTATAAATAAATTAGGGGAATATAGAATAGTATACCTGTCAGATCTATGGGAGAGGAAAGATTTTAAGACAAAGTAAGATATATAGAATATTAAAAATGTAAAATAAATAATTATCACATTAAATTTAAAAGGTTTTATACAAACAAAACCAATACAACCAAAATTAGAAGGGAAGCAATAATTTGGGAAAAAATCTTTATAACAAAAACCTTATTTTCTAATATCATCTTTATGGGAACTAATTATACAAAATATCAAGCCATTCCCCAATTGATAGATGAGAAGGGACATGAATAGGCAATTTTCAGATAAAGAAATCAGATCTCTGAATGACCATATGAAAAAAATGTCTATCTTATCATCAGAGAAATGCAAATGAAAACAACTCTGAGGTACTACCTCACACCTAGCAGATTGGCTAACATGACACAAAGGAAAGTAATGAATGTTGGAGGAGATGTAGCAAAATTGGGACATTAATGCATTGCTTGTGGAGTTGTGAATTGATCTGACCATTCTGGAAGTCAATTTAGAATATTGCCCAAAAGGCATTAAAAGACTGCCTGCCCTGTGTTCCAGCCATACCACTGCTGAGTTTATATCCCAAAGAGTTCATAAGGTAAAAGACCTGTAAAAACACATTTATAGGCTCACTCTTTGTTGTGGCAAAAATTAGAAAATTGTGGTATCTTGCTAAAAAGAAAAATGAAGTGGAGGAATTCCATGTGAACTGGAATAACCTCCAGGAATTGATGCAGAGTGAAAGGAGCAGAACCAGGAGTATACAGTGAGATAGATACATTGGCACAATTGAATATAATATACTTCTCTACTAGCAGCAATGCAATGATCCAGGACAATTCTAAGGGATGTATGAGAAAGAATGCTATCCACATTCAGAGAAAAAAAGTGTGGGAGTAGAAATATAGAGGAAAAACCACTGTTTGATCCCATGGGTAGATGAGAATATGATTGGGAATTAGGTCTTGATCAATGACACTTGTCAAACCCAGTGAAATTGCTTATTGGGTATGGGAGGGTAGTGGTAAGAGAGGAGGGTAAAATATGATTCATGTAAGTATGGAAAAATATTCTAAATTAATTTAATAAATAAAATAATAATAATAATTCTCATGTGTCCTTTCAAATTAAGGACAGTCTTTTTTTTTTCAAAGAAAATATTCTGAATTATTTTTTAATTTGAGAAGAACTTTTAGGTGCATGGAGATTTATTCCAGATCTGATTGGTTCCACAGGACCTAATTCAGCAATTTTTCTACTTTCCAGTTAAGTTACTATTTATATCTGCTGTTCTTGTTTTAAAAGGAATAAAATGATAAGCCTAAAGCTTTTGGGACTATGTTAGTATAAAATACCACACTTTGAGTTTAAAATGAACATTTATATTAAAAAAATATGAAGGAAAAGAAATTCAGGTAAAAAGCAATTGGATATGGGACAATTCAGTATGTTATTTAATAATCACTATTTCTTCTACTTTACATGTTAAGCATTTTTATAAGCTACATGTGCATGTTAGGGTAAACCCTGTAAATGATAAACTAACATTTTGAATAATATTTTAAATACTTTTCTAACATTTTGCTTGAGAGTTTGCCTTAATATAATTTAGCTTTTACCATCTTCTTCAAATTTACAGTAACCATATTGTGTTTTGGGGGGAACAGATTTATTTTGGTAAACATAACTGTACAAATAAGATATATTTATATAGCTTTTTAAGAATAGAGCATTATTCTTAAAATATCCCTCCTTATTTGCCCTGATTTTTATATTGTATTTCTTATAGAATAAACCTACAATATATTCTACACCAAATTATATTAACTGTATAAATTACCTAAGGAGAAGTTTCAGGTTGTTGTTGTTGACATATTTTCTTTGATTTAAATAAATGAAAGAAATTTGAAATTTTATAGATATGTAATTATATATTTCTAATATATATGATACTGTATTGCTACATATATATATTCATACATATACACACATATATACACATATATATTGTGAATTTTAGTTTTATTCCACCCTGCTTAGTCTTTAGAATTCTAGCAATTAGGAATAGATGCACCCCTATTTAAGGATTAAGTGTCAGGGAGGAAGGCCCATGGCTAGCATGTGCTATCAAGTGACAAATCAGAAACAACTGACTGACCCCCTGGGCTGTCCTAAGGCAAGCTTAAGTCACCATTGGCACATGTGAGACACAGGAAGTGATGTAAAGAACTGCCTTTATATTTCGCATGACTTCCTGTGAGTGAGAGCTTTGGTGGAGTTGACTCTGGAACTCGAGCCTAGAGGAGCTCCTCAGATTGCCTCCTTTTAGATGGTCACATGGTGAGTGATAGAACTGACTCCCCTTTCCCGTGGCTTTCTGGCGAGGCTTTCGGCCTGAGACTGCTGAACTCCTGCCTGGCTCAGCCTGGTCTGGAGCAGTTTTAATTCCCTTTCCTCTCTCTCTCTCATTCTTAATTTCTTCTTTCTACTGTAAATAAAACACCATAAAATTCCATTCTGACCTGAGTATTTCATTGGGATTTAGATTTAAATCCCTGGCAACCAACTAAAATTTATATTCAGTCTCAACCCTAAATTTACCCTTAACAGTCTTGGGAATTTTACTCCTAACAATATACTGATATAATCTTATTATGTTCTGTAGTTCACCACATTAAAGAGATTATCTAAGGCATTATTGTCAAATCCATCCATTATGTTTAAACTAATTTTTAAAAGATAGTTTAAACTATCTTTTGGGGGTGTTTAGTCATGGCCTCAAGATTATGTCATTTAAACCAAACAACTTTTCCAACTTCGAGATTCTTTGGTAATCAAATCATGGATTGCATTAATAACTGATTTTTATGGTTAAAGCTATATATATAACCTGTGAATGCACTATTTCCTTTTCTATCCAACTATCTAGTAAATAATGGATTGGAGTTGTATGAAAGAACAGTTAGGTATTTTTATGGAGCTGTAGTTGTTTATTTTGAATATTTTGTTATAGCTATGCATGAAGACCATTCCTACCTCAATAATAACTCTCTATATTTGGGGAGTAATTTTATAGGTGAATGTCATTCCATTTATGCAATTCAGTTCACACTCACAGAACCCTTTCTTATAACAAATATAATTAAATCTACTCAATGTGGGAACCTTATCTTACAATATCTTGTATACATTCTTATCTCTGCCATGAGAAAGATGTAGTTTCATTGTCTCTTTTTCAGAGTGCATTTTTTATCCTCCATTACAGAGTTTAACTTCCTTTAATAAATGTTTCATTGACATTGTTTCATCTATTACACATAATTTTTAGTTATTTTCCTCTACATCAATTCATATAAAATTTCCATTTTACTCTGAATTTCTCATTGTTATCTTTTCTTACAATACAGTAAAATAACATTACATTCACATACCATATGCATAGATAGGGATCCACTTCCTTTTTTTTAAACCCTTACCTTCTGTCTTAGAATAGATACCAGGTATTGATTCCAAAACAGAAGAGGGGCAAAGGTTAGGCAATTGAAGTTGTGACATGTAGAGTATCACACAGATAGCAAGTGATCGAGGCCAGATTTGAACCTAAAACCTTTGATCTCTAGGCCTGATTCTCTATACACTGTCACCTACCTATCCTGACCCAATATATTTCTATCAATATAAATAATTAAAATCATAATTATAACATCAAACCTTTGTTTATATCTTTGACTTCCTTGAGGTATAGATCCAGTATTGAGCATTCCAGATAAAAGGTATAAAGTTTGTTTGTTTATTTATTTATTTATTATGCTTTCCTAAAAGTGACTTATAAGAGTTTCATTGGGGACTGGTAAATAGTATCCCATTTATTTAACCATGCACTGCTGTCAATACACATGCTGGCATAGTGAGTCTGCTTCCAGGGTAAGGACCTTGTGAAGCCCCAAAGAGTGGCTTGCATTATCCATGCCAGGTGTGAATAACCTGACTACTGGTTTGTCCATCAAGGAGGGAAGTAACTTGTCCATTAGCAGTGCTACCATTAGGAGTTATTTGAAGGAGTTGTTGTAGTAGCACCTAAACATTCCAGACACTGTGTTAAGCGGGAGGATTGAAAGAGAAAGAAAAAATAAAAGCAGCTCCTGACTTCAGAGTACTTATATACTGGTAAGGGGAGAAGAGGGGGAAAAGATAACATAACAATACACAAAGTAGATACAAAGTTCTCCTTACAGGAGAAGGTATTAGCAGGTAGGGAAAAAGGAAAGGAATTCTGCAAAACATTTTCCTTAAGTTTATTCTAAATGGAGGCAAAAAGTTAAAAGATATGAGGGTAGAAGCAGGATGCAGAGTGAACCAGAACTGTTCCATGTCACCACAAGAATCCTCTCTGACCAAGATTAAAATATCACCACCAAATGGATACAGGGGTGAAAGAGCCAACAAGAAGACAAAGTGAAACAACTTTCAAGAAGAGAAAAACCCCAAAGTAAAGAAAAACCCAATAGGTGGGACACTAGGGTGAAAGGAGAGCAGAGCCAGCAAGAGCTAAAGAGCAAGTCAAGAACACGCCACAACCCCACACCCCACATCTGCTGTCAAAGTTTTAAACCTAATCCTGCCTGGGCAAGTGGTGGTACAAGCCAATCCATACCCCTTGAAATTTCAAACCTGTGGAGACATCCAGACTCACAGCCCATGGAAGTCTGTGCTGAAGTGGGCTGATTCTTGTTGGCCCAGAGTGAAGTCAGGAATCCCAATCTGGGCTTGAGATGAGGACATGGTTCACACCTTGGGGTGAGGACACAGTTAACAGGGATCTTGTGGCATGAAATTGAGGGTGGAGCTCCAAGACAGGGCAATCAAGGGTGTGCCTGACTGGATCAAGTACACAGTAAAACCAAAAAACTGAGCCTAACCCTAGAGCTACACTTTAATCAGTGCCTGACCTGATCAAGTTCAGAGTGAGATCAAAAGCTTACCCCAAGCCTAAAGCAAGTCCTTAAGCAACCAGCATCTCAAGGGTCAATTAAATCAGAAGAGGGAGAGGTCTCTCAGCAATCTCAGCTCTCAGACCATCACATCATCCTCCAAGAATTGAAACTGGTAAAAACTCAGAAAATGAGCTAAAAAAAGTCAAGGAAGGACTGAAGTTTAAGAGGGCACCCCAACTTCCTAGAAAACAAAGCTTACTTATAATTAGATAGGAAAAATAAGGAAAAAGCACCTATTTCAAAAGAGTTTTTATGAAGATAAACAACAAAGTACAGACAAAGAAGGGGAAAATGAAAACAAAGGAAACACATCTGAAGTAAAAAAAGAAAAATATGGATTGGACACAGATTCTGGAAGGTCTTAAAAAGATTTCAAAAACCAATTAAGAGAAGCAAAGGAAAAGCAGGAAAAAGAAATGAAAGTGATGCAAGAAGAAATGGGCCAATTAAAAAAAGAAACAAAAACTGATAGAGAAAAATGAGACCTTGAAAACCAAAACTGACCATCTAGAAAATAATGATTTCATGAGAAATCAAGAAACAATAAAGCAGAATCAAAGGAATGAAAAAAAAAACAGGAGAAAATATAAAAGATCTTATTGAAAAAAAAAAAAACCTGGCCTAGAAAATAGTAATTATGGTGCTGAATGTAAATGGGATGAAATCACACATTAAACAGAAGAGGATAGCATAGTGGCTTAAAAACCAGAATCATACTATATGTTGTTGGGAAAATAGGAATATACTTACTTCTCAGCAGTACATGGTATATATACCAAGACTGAACATGTACTAGGGCATAGAAATATTGAAAACAAATGCAAAAAATCCAGAAATAATAAATGCAACTTTTTCAGATTATAATGCAAAGAAAATTATAATATAAATTAAAAATTATAAGTAACAAGGGCCCATGGAAAGCCAAATTTAAAATTAATTAGAAATTAATATGGTTCTTTGAAAAAACAAATAAAATAGATGAAGTACTGGTTAATCTAATTAAAAAAGGAAGAAGAGAATCAAATTAATATTATCAAAGATGAAAAGAGTGATCTCACTTCTAATGAATAGGAAATTAAGGTATTTATTAAGAACTATTTTGCCCAATTATGTGGTACTATATATGACAATCTAGATGAGATGAGCGAATATTTACAAAAATATAGATTGCTTAGATTAATGAAAAGGGAAATAGAATACTTAAATAATCCCATCTCAGAGAAAGAAATTGAATAAGCCATCAATGAATTTCCTAAAAATATTTCCCCAGGGCCAGATGGATTCACAAGTGAATTCTATTAGACATTTAAAGAACAACTAATTGCAACACAATACAAATTATTTGACAAAATAAGCAAAGAAATAGTCTTACCAAATTCTCTTTATGACACAAATATGGTATTGATTCCAAAGCCAGGCAGACAAAAAACAGAAAAAGAAAACTATAGAACAATCTCCTTAATGAACATAGATGCAAAATTCTTACATAAAATACTATGGGGAAAAAAAAAAACTACTGCAAGTTATCACAAGGATTATCTACTATGACCAGGTGGGAATACTACCACAAATGCACAAATGCAAGTTGGGAAAACAACTATCCAAATAATTAATTATATCAATAATAAAAGCAACAGAAATCACATGATTATTTCAATAGATTCAGAAAAAGCCTTTGCTAAAATACAACATCTATTCCTATTGAAAACACTAGTAAGTATAGGAATAGAAGGGAAATTTCTCAAAATAAGTAACAATATATATTTAAAACCATCAGCAAATATCATCTGCAATGGGAACAAGATAGAAGCCTTCCCAATAAGACCAGGAGTGAAGCAAGTTGCCTATTATCATCTCTATTATTTAATATTGTACTAGAAACACTAGTGATAGCAATTAGAGAAGAAAAAGAAATTGAAGGGGTTAAAATAGGCAATGAAGAAACTAAACTATCAGTATTTGTAGATGATATGATGGTCAACTTAAAGAATCCTAGAAAAGGATTCTAAATCTTAGTTTATCTTTGTTACAATTAAAATTAGTTTCTCTGCTAAAAGTATTATATTTTATGAGGTTTATTAAAGATTAAGAAATAAAGAAAAATACAAAATAAGAAAGCATGTGCCTAGGAGGGCCAAAAGGCCCATTCAATTTCACTTACTACATCTTGAGAGACGCGTGTGCTTGGAAGCAGAAGCAGAGAGAGAGAGAGCCTCAAGTAGGCAAAGAGCCCCTTTAAATAATAATTTGTGATCTTGCACTCAGGTGAGATTCTGGGGAAGTTCCAAGGACTTCTGGGAATTGAAGTCCGGGGTTCAAAACTCCATTTTCATATAAAGAATATCAAGGGAAATAATGAAAAAATGTGAAGGATGGGGGTATAGCTGTATCAGATCTTAAAATTGTACCATAAAGCAATGGTCATCAAATCAATATGGTACTGGCTAAGAGACAGAAGGATGGATCATTGGAATGGACTAGGGGTAAATAACCTCAGCAAGCTAGTAATAATAAACTCAAAGATCCCAGTTTTTGTAACAATAACTCAGTATTTGACCTAAACACCTGAGAAAATTGGAAAACAGTCTGGGAAAAATCAGATATAGTTCAATATCTTGTATCCTATACCAAGATGAATTCAAAATGGGTAAATGACTTAAATATAAGGAATGAAATCATGAATAATCTAGGTGAACATGGAAGAGTATACCAGTCAGATATGTTGGAATGGAAGGAATCTAAGATCAAGCAAGAGGTAGAGAACATTACAAAATATAAACTGAAAGATTTTGATTACATCAAATTTAAAAAGATTTTGTACAAACAAAAACGATGCAACCAAAATTAGATGGAAAGCAACAAACAGGGAGACTATTTTTATAACAAAACTCTCTGACAAAGTTTTAATTTCCCCAATGTAACCATGGAAAAATATTCTAAATGAATAAATAAATTTAGATTAAAAATAGTCATGATAAAAGGATAGAAAATTTAATAACAGACAGCTAGTGGAAAGTTATGAGAACACTGAGTGTAAGGAGGCCAATAAGGCTGTATTGTAGATTATGCTTGATGAGGTATAAATTGTAAGAAGCCTGGAAAGAAGGAAAGTTAGCTTATAAAATGTATATAGGTGATTCTAGAGATATTCTAGAGATAATAGAGACACTACATACTACATGGAGAGAGACACAGAGAAAGGCAGAGTGACTGAGAAAGAGACACAGAGACAGAGAGAGAATCTGAATATTTTGATATGTTGAGGAAGAAGTTAGAGTGTCAAAGCAGCCTAGCATTTTGGCAGTTGTGTGGACAATAGATTAGAGTGGAAAGAGATTTCATATAGATAATATAGGAGGCTATTGCAAAATTCCATATTAGAAATGATGACGGTCTGAATCTGTTTTGTAGATTTGTGGATAGGGAAGGGGATATATGAAAGAGACAATGGTAGAGCAAGATTTGACAGCTGATTGGATATGCAAAGTGAATCTGTATGATGAGAGAAGAATGACATCAAGGTTTCATATCTGTAGAATCAGAAAGATGGTGGTATTTATTTTTAACCTACTAAGGACAGTATGATTTGGTTTATTCCAAGTTGTCAAGGAATAGATTGGCAAGTCATGAAAATTCTCTGAGAGATGATCTGAATCATTACTTAAAATTTGTAGAATAGTGAAAAATTCAAAGTCACTTACTCTGAATTTTATATTGTCTATCTGGTTGTGTATACTACATATAATTGCATTTGTATTAGTATTGCTTAAATAAATAAATAATAAAATATGTTATAAAAAGCCCTGTCCTTAAAAAGTTGTTTGATGTGAAGGACTAAGCCAGGATTACATCTGAAGTTTTCAGGGCAAGTGAGTGGCTTGGTGGATTGAGAGCCTGACCTAGAGATGAGAGGTCCTAGGTTAAAATCTAGCCTTAGACACTTCCCAGCTGAGTGACCCTGGGCAAGTCACTTAACCCCCATTGCCTAGTTCTTACTACTCTCTGAGTTGGAACCAATACACAGTATTGAATTTAAGATGTAAGGTAAAGATTTAAAAAAATTTTTTTTAGTTTTCAACTGGATTAATTACACATTTCTATCTTAAGTTCATGTGTATGGGTGAAATATATGCATATTCCAAGACACATTATCACATCAGAATTAAAAGGTACATGACAACCTGAAGGAAAAATAACTGTAAAGAAGAATAGATTCAGAGACATAACCTCCAGGTTATAATGAATATGTCTATGGAAAACTTGTAAACAGTATATAAAGGACAGTTTCAAAAATTAGAGAGACTATGGAATTAAATAATGAATGTTAAATGTATGTTTTCCAGCAAATATTCTATTTCTAAATGTTGGAAATATGCAAGTTGAAAAATAATGAAACTAAAACTAAAATGTTATGAATTTATTTAAGAAAATCTGAAAGTTATTTTAAATTAGTGTAGAAAGGAAAATACCAATAGCATACAATCCCACTATTCTCAGACTTGTAGAAATCAATTATCATGTCTTCTTGCTCTAATCTACTCACACAGAGCTGCTAGGATAATTTTGTTAGTCACAGATCTGATCATGACAATTTCCTATTCAGAAATCTTGTTTGGTTTCATAATGTTTTAAGAATAAAATCTGGGATTCTTAAACTGATATTCAAAGATCTATGTACTGTGATTCTACATTATATTCATTAAAAATAACCTCTCTAGCACCTATTGCAGCTCCCCTGATACTCATCTGGTTCTATAATAAGTATATGTTACTGAGTCTCTTAATATGGATGAAGAGATAGACATTAATATGAGCCTATTTTAGTGAGTAGATCCAATAAATTAGGTGAACACAGAATAGTATACATGTCAGATCTTTGGGAAAAGAAAGACTTTAAAATCAAGCAAGACAGAAAAAGTCACAAAATGTAAAATATAATTTTGATTACATCAAATTAGTAAGTTTTTGTACAAACAAAACCAATCCAACCAAAATTAGAAAGGAAGCAACAAATTGGGAAACAATCTTCATAATAAACTCTGACAAAGGTCTAATTACTCAAATTTATAAAGTGCTAAATCAATTATACAAAAAATCAAGTCATTCTCCAATTGATAAATGGGCAAGGGGCATGAATAGGCAATTTTCAATTGAAGAAATCAAAACTATTAATAAGCACATGAAAAGTGTTCTAAATCTCTAATAATCAGAGAGATGCAACTCAAAACACTGAGGTATCACCTCACACCTAGCAGATTGGTTAACATGACAGCAAAAGAAAGTAATGAATGCTGGAGGGGATGTGGCAACATCTGGACATTAATTCATTGCTGGAGGAGTTATGAATTGATCAAACCATTTTGGAGAGCAATTTGGAACTATGCCCAAAGGGCACTAAAAGATTGTCTGCCCTTTGATCCAGCCATAGCCCTGATGGGTTTGTACTCCAAAGAGATAATAAGGAAAAGGACTTGTACAAGAATATTCATAGCTGTACTCTTTGTGGTGGGAAAAAAATTGGAAAATTAGGGGATGCCCTTCAATTGGAGAATGGCTGAACAAACTGTGGTATATGTTGGTGATGGAATACTATTGTACCCAAAGGAATAATAAAGTAGAGGAATTCCATGGGGACTGGAACAACCTCCAGGAAGTGATGCAAAGTGAGAGGAGCAGAACCAGAAGAACATTGTACACAGAGATGATACACTGTGGTACAATCGAATGTAATGGACTTCTCCATTAGTGGCAATGCAGTGATTCTTAACAACCCATAGGAATCTATGAGAATGAACATGCTCCACATTCAGATGAAAAACTGTGGGATAAGAAACACAGAAGAAAAACAATTGCTTCAATACATGGGTCAAGTGGATATGGCTGAGGAGTAACTCTAAATGAACATCCTAATGCAAACACCTACAATGAGGAAATAGGTTTTGATCAAGGAGACATGTAATACCCAGTGGAATTGCATGTCAGCTACGGGAAGGATGGGTGGAAGGAAGGGAGGAAAAGAATTTGATTCTTTTAACTAAGGAATAATGTTCTAAATTGACTAAATAAATAAATAAAAAATAGTTGATGATCTTCACTGGTAGAACTAATTCCTCATTGAGAGATTAAAAAAAAAACCCTTATCTTTTGTGTTGGAATTGATAAGTATCCATTTCAAGGCAGAAGAGTGGAAAGGGCTAGACAAATGAAGATGAGTGACTTGCCTAGGGTCATATAGGTAGAAATTGTCTTAGGCCAAATTTGAACCCAGTACCTCACATCTCCAGGACTGAGTCTTTGTCTGAGACACCTTGCTGCCCCAAATAAGTATTTTGATGTTGAGTAATTTTCAGTTATATTTGACTCTGTATTCCCATTTGAGATTTTCTTTGCAAAGATAGTGGTTTGCTATTTTCTTCATCAGCTCATTTGATAGATAAAGACTCGTCCAGAGTCACACAGCTTTTAAATGTCTAATGTCTTATTTGAACTCACAATGAGAAGTCTTCCTAATTCCATGCACTCTATCAACTATGCCACTTGCTTTCCCCCCTCACTCGGAGTTTAAGATTCCAAAAGCTAGTCAAATCAAAACAGAACAAACCAAAGAAAGCATGATTATAATGAAAATATAGCAGTATTTTAATAAAAGTATTAATCATAATCAATGTTGATTCAACATCAGAAAAACTATATTTTGATAGAAAAACTCCTTTTTAAAAAATCTACTTGCTCTATAAATGTATTAGAAGGATTATCATTAATAATCATATTATCATCATCATTGATTTCTCAAATTCAGCAAGTCCAAACATGTACTCAATGTTTTCTATACCAAATCCACTCTAGTTCTGAACTTTCCTATTTCTGTCAAGGGCACCATTCTTCTGTTCTATAAGGTCCATTAATCTCTGAATTACTGACACTTTACTGTCCCTTACTTCACATACTCAATCTGCCAAATCTCATTGTTTATCAATCTAAAATAACTCTCAAATTTGATCTTTTTCCTACCAGTCATGTGGCCATCATGCTACTACAGACCATCATCTCTCACCTGGAAAATTTCAACAACCTTCTAATATGTCTCCTTGACTCAAGTCCCTCACTATTGTAATTAATCTTCCATATAGCTTCTGAAGAGATATTGCTAAGTAGATGTTTGACTATGATAAGCCTCTCTTCAATAAATTCTGTTGATTCCTCATTGTCTCTATATTAAAATATAAATTCCTCTGGTTTTTAGCATATTTTATGACCTGACTCATCTTTTCAAGCCTACTCTTCTTCCTGCACTCAAATTTATCAATATCATTTGTCTTTCTGCCTTGTATAAACTCTGATTTATTCCTTCAAAACAGTTTAAGACTTCCGGGTAAGCATGGAGACAGATTAGATGCGGCTTGCTTCCCTCCTCAGACCCAATGATACAGACGACTTCAAAAGACCCCCCCAAACCATCCTCACGAGAACAGAGGGCCCCTACAGAAGGGAGCAGGACTGAAGGTATGTGGGACACGGGCATTTCCACACTATAAGGCAATGAAAAAAACTCCCTCCCAAACCTGAGCTGACCCACCCTCCCTCACCACAGCTACAGAGCCAGAGTTAAAGTCAGAGTGTGCCAGAACCAACGAGAGATGGAGGGGTACACCAGGAGTGAGCAACGGGCAGCTCCAGGTCTTGGGAGCTACTAAGACCACCAAGGACTTACACCTGAGAGCAGTAATACCTGAAACCCAGGCAGGCAGACAAGGGGAGATCAGATCTTGGGTACTCAGAACCAGTGAGCCACAATCAAGGAGTGTGTGAAGGGCACTCCTGAAGTGAGCAAGGGGCACCTATAGGTCTTTGGGAGTTGACTAAGACCACCAAGGACCCACCCCTGAGAGCAGTAACACCCAAAATGCCTGAAGGCAGGGGACAGCAGACCTTGGATTCCCCCGGGAAGATAGTGCAGCAGCAGAGAATTGAGAGCTGGCCCAAGGCAAAAAGCCTTGATCCATACACAGAAAGACCTCACTCCTCACTCAGATTTCTGACTGGAAAGGGAAGAGAAAACCATAGAGATGGCAAACAGTGCCCAGGGACAATTTCCCAACAACAAGAAAAGCAAGAAGAAGGAGTTGACTTTGAATAGTTTTTACAGAGGAAAAATACAGAATACAGAGGAAATAGCAGAAGAGGAAATCCAAATAAATGCTCCAAAACCTTCCAAAAGAAATGGAAATTATCCACAAGATCTTGAAGAATTTCAATTGGAGGTTATCAGAAAGATGGAAGCCTTCTGGCAGGAAAAATAGGATACAATGCAAAGAGAATTTAACAATCTGGGGGTCAAGAACTCCCAATTGGAGAAACAGCTGGAAACCTCAAAAAACAGGATAGACCAAACTGAAAAGGAAAACCAGTCTTTAAAGACCAGAATTAGGCAACTGGAAGACAATGATCTTGCAAAACAGCAAGAATTAATAAAGCAAAATCAAAAAATTTACAAATTAGAAGAAAACATAAAATATCTCACTGAAAAGGTGACAGATCAGGAAAACAGAGGAAGTAGAGACAATCTGAGAATCATTGGTCTACCTGAAAAACCAGAAATTAACAGGAATCTTGACATCATAATACAAGATATCCAAGAAAACTGTCCTGAGGTTCTAGAACAAGGGGACAAAGTAGACATTGAAAGAGTTCATAGAACACCCTCTACACTAAATCCCCAAAAGACAACTCCCAGGAATATAATTGTCAAATTCCAAATCTTTCAAGCTAAGGATAGAATCCTACAAGAAGCCAGAAAGAAACAATTCAGATCCCAAGGAACTCCAATCAGGATCACACAAGACCTGGCAGCGACCACACTGAATGACTGCAAGGCCTGGAACATGATATTCAGAAAGGCAAGAGAGCTGGGTCTTCAACCAAGAATCACCTATCCATCAAAACTGAATATATACTTCCAGGGGAAAGTATGGGCATTGGAGAAAAATATAAGATTTCCAAGTATTTGTAAAGAAAAGAACAGAACTCAGTGGAAAGTTTGATATCCAAACACAAAGAGCAAGAAAAACATGAAAAGGTAAATATGAAAGAAAGAGAAAAGGAGAAAAATGTTTTTTTTTCCTTGTATTCAAACTCTCTTCTATAAGGTCTACATTTAGAACAAATTATATATGTTAATATGTGAGGAAAATGTTATGTGTAATTATCAAATATTGTATGCATTATTAGAGTAATTAGAAAAATCACTCATAGGGAAAGATTTGGGCATTAAGATGATATGGAGAAAGGGGGGGAGAAAGAATAAGGGAGAAAGGAAATCAATGATGGTATCAAGATATACTTGAAGAAATAGAAATAAATTAAATATAATAATTCTTGTCACACAAAGATACACATGGGAAGGGAAGGGAAAGAATTCTCTTATAAGAAGGAGATGGAGAGAGTGCTAATTGGTACTACTCAAGCCTTACTCTCAATGAAATCAAATCTGAAAGGGAAGAGCATCTAAACCCATTGGAATTTGGATTCTATCTTATACAACAGGGAAAGGGAGAAAGGAAAATTAAGGGGGTGGGGGAAGGGAGTTCAAAAAAGGAGGGAAGGAAAGGGGGGAGGGAAATTAACAGACCCTAAAAAAAAGGAAGAAGAAGGGAACAGAAAGGGAGGGGATTAAGAGGACTGATTTAAAGTAAACCACTGGTTTAAAAGGTTATAGCAAAAGAAGAAAGGTCAGAATTAGGGGAGGAGATCAAAATGCCAGGGAAGTCACAAGTAATAATCATAACTCTGAATGTGAATGGGATGAACTCACCCATAAAAGGTAGATGAATAGCAGAATGGATTAGAATCCAAAACCCTACCATATATTGTCTCCAGGAAACACACATGAGGCGGGTAGATACTGACAAGGACAGAATTAAACGTTGGAGTAAGACATATTGGTCCTCAAGTGATAGAAAGAAGACAGGAGTTGCAATCATGATATCTGACAAAGCCAAAGGAAAAATAAGCCAGATCAAAAGGCATAGGGATGGTAAATACATGCTGATAAAAGGGAGTATAGACAATGAGGAAATATCACTAATCAACATGTATGCACCAAATGGTACAGAACCCAAACTTCTAATGGAGAAACTAGGAGAACTGAAGGAGAAAATAGATAGTAAAACTATATTAGTGGGAACTGAACCAACCACTATCAAATTTAAATAAATCAAATCAAAAAATAAATAAAAAAGAGGTAAAAGATGTGAATGAAATATTAGAAAAATTAGATTTAACAGATATATGGAGAAAAATATATAGGGACAAAAAAGAATACACCTTCTTCTCAGCACCACATGGCACATTCACAAAGATTGACCATACACTAGGTCACAGAAACATGGCATACAAATGCAGAAAAGCAGAAATAATAAATGCAATCTTTTCCTGTCATAAGGCAATAAAAATAATGATCTACCGAGGGTACATGAAGAGCCAAATTAACAATCAATTGGAAATTAAATAATATGATAGTCCAAAATCAGTTAGAAAACAAATAATCAAAACAATAATTTCAGTGAAGAAAATGGCAATGGTGAGACATCCTTTCAAACCTTATGGGATGCAGCCAAAGCAGTAATCAGAGGAAAATTCATATCCTTGAGTACATATATTAACAAATTAAGGAGGGCAAAGATTAATGAATTGGACATGCAAATCAAGAAACTTGAAAGTGAACAAATTAAAACCCCCCAGAAGAAAACCAAATTAGAGATCTTAAAAATTAAGGGAGAAATTAATAAAATCAAAAGTGATGGAACTATTGAACTAATAAATAAGACTAGAAGCTGGTACTTTGAAAAAACAAACAAAATAGATAATCTAATTAAAAAAGGAAAGAAGAAAAGCAAATTAACAGTATCATAGATGAAAAGGGGGACCTTACCTCCAATGAAGAGGAAATTAAAGCAATGATCAAAAACTTCTTTGCCCAATTATATGGCAATAAATATGCCAATCTAGGTGATATGGATGAATATTTACAAAAATATAAATTGCCTAGACTAACAGAAGAAGAAATAGAATTCTTAAAGAATCCAATATCAGAAAATGAAATCCAGCAGGCCATCAAAGAACTCCCTAAGAAAAAATCCCCAGGTCCATTTGATTCACAAATGAATTCTATCAAACATTCAAAGAACAGCTTATCCCAATACTATAGAAACTATTTGACATAATAAACAAAGAGGTAGTGCTACCAAATTCTTTCTATGACACAAATATGGTACTGATTCCAAAGCCAGGAAGGTAAAAAACCGAGAAAGAAAACTACAGACCAATTTCCCTAATGAACATAGATGCAAAAATCTTAAAGAGGATACTAGCAAAAAGACTCCAGCAAGTGATCAGGAGGGTCATTCACTATGATCAAGTTGGATTTATACCAGGAATGTAAGGATGGTTCAATATTAGGAAAACCATTCACATAATTGACCATATCAACAAGCAATCCAAAAAAACCATATGGTTATCTCAATAGATGGAGATTTTCTCCTTTGATAAAATACAACACCCATTCCTATTAAAAACACCAGGAAGCATAGGAATAGAAGGGTTTTTCCTAAAAATAATAAACAGTATATATCTAAAACCATCAGCTAACATCATCTACAATGTGGATAAACTAGATGCATTCAAAATAAGATCAGGAATGAAACAGGGATGCCCATTATCACCTCTATTATTCAACATTGTACTAGAAACACTAGTAGTAGGAATTAGAGAAGAAAAAGAAGTTGATGTTATTAAAATTGGCAACAAGGAGACCAATCTGTCACTCTTTGCAGATGATATGATGGTCTACTTAAAGAATCCTAGAGAACCAACAAAAAAGCTAGTGGAAATAATCAACAATTTTAGCAAAGTAGCAGGATACAAAATAAACCCAAATAAGTCATCAGCATTTCTAAATATCTCCAGCACATCTCAGCAGCAAGAATTAGAAAGAGAAATTCCATTCAAAATCAGCTTAGACAATATAAAATACTTAGGAATCTCTGTCGAGACAAATACAGGAACTATATGAATGCAACTACAAAACACTCTCCACACAACTAAAACTAGACCTGAACAATTGGAAAAACATTAAATGTTTATGGGTATGATGAGCTAACATAATAAAAATGACCATCCTACCCAATTTTATCTATCTATTTAGTGCCATATCCACTGAACTTCCAAAAAACCTTTTTTTTATTGAATTAGAAAAAAACATAACAAAGTTCATTTGGAAGAACAAAGGATCAAGGATATCCAGGGAAATAATGAAAAAAAATACAAAGGAAGGTGGCCTTGCAGTCCCAGGTCTCAAACTATATTATAAAGCAGGAGTCATCAAAACAATTTGGTGCTAGCTAAGAGACAGAAAGGAGGATCAGTGGAATAGACTTGGGCTAAGTGACCTCAGCAAGACAGTCTATGACAAACCCCAAGACACCAGCTTTTGGGACAAAAATCCACTATTTGATAAAAAAAAACTGCTGGGAAAATTTGAAGACAGTGTGGGAGAGATTAGGATTGGATCAACACCTCATACCCTATACCAAGATAAACTCAGAATGGGTGAATGAGTTGAACATAAAGAGGGAAACTATAAGTAAATTAGGTGAACACAGAATAGAATACATTTCAGACCTTTGGGATGGGAAAGATTTTAAAACCAAGCAAGACTTAGAAAGAGTCACAAAATGTAAAATAAATAATCTTGACTACATCAAATTAAAAAGGTTATGTACAAACAAAACCAATGTAACTAAAATCAGAAGGGAAGCAACAAATTGGGAAACATTGTTCATAACAAAAACTCTTATAAATATTTAATTGCTGAAATTTACAAAGAGCTAAATCAATTGTACAAAAAACCCAAGCCATTCTCCAATTGATAAATGGGCTAGGGACATGAATAGGCAGTTTTCAGTTAAAGAAATCAAAACTATTAAACATAGGAAAAAATGTTATAAATCTCTTATAATCAGAGAGATGCAAATCAAAACAACTCTGAGGTATCAACTCATGCAGCAGATTGGCTAACATGACAGCAAAGGAAAGTAATGAATGTTGGAGAGGATGTGGCAAAGTCCGGACATTCATGCATTGCTGGTGTAGTTGTGACTTGATCAAACCATTCTGGAGGGCAATTTGGAACTATGCCCAAAGGGAGAAAGACTGTCTGCCCTTTGATCCAGCTATAGCACTGCTGGGTCTGTACCCCAAAGAGATAATATGGAAAAAGACTTGTACAATAATATTCATAGCTTCACTCTTTGTAGTGGCAAAAAATTGGAAAATGAGGGGATGCCCTTCAATTGGGGAATGGCTAAACAAATTGTGGTATATGTTGGCGATGGAATACTATTGTGCTCAAAGGAATAATAAAGTGGAGGAATTCCATGGAGACTGGAACAACCTCGAGGAAGTGATGCAGAGTGAAAGGAGCAGAACCAGAAGAACATTGTACACAGAGACTGATACACTGTGGTACAATCGAATGTAATGGACTTCTCCAATAGTGTCAATGCAATTTCCCTGAACAATCTGCAGGGATCTAGGAGAAAAAAAACACTATCCACAATCAGAGGATAAAAGATGGGAGTAAAAACAATGAGGAAAGGCAACTGCTTGACTACAAGGGCTGAGGGGATATGACTGATGAGAGACTTTAAATGAACACCCCAATGCACATACCAACAACATGGAAATGTGTTCAGATCAAGGACACATGTGAAACCCAGAGGAATAATGCATTGGCTATGGGAGGGCTATTGGGAGGGTTGGGGGGAGAAAAAGAAAATGATCTTTGTTTCCAATGAATAATGTTTGAAAATGACCAAATAAAATAATATTTAAAAAGAAAAAAAAAACTGTTTAAGCAACATGCTCTGCATAAAACCTCTCTTGTTCTCCCAGCTTCTAGTCTATTTTCTTCCAATGCTGCAATGCATTTATTCTGTATATACTTGAATATGAGCATTTTGTTTTTAATGATAAGCTATAGGTACCTATAGACTAAGGATAATTTCATTTTGGTCATTGAAATTGTATTACTTATCATTACCAGGTTCAAAGAAAGATCTTGATAAATAATTTTTGAATTTTATGCCTGGCATTCATCACTTGTATTTGAAGTCTTGCTTCCTTTGTAGTATAGATATGCTACTTGAAGGATAGGGGTTGGTGTTTGAGGATGGAGAGGTAGTTTTGTGGTTTTCATGTGAACCAGTCCACAACCCTACTTCTTTTCACTGGAGACTGGGAAAGTGAAAAAAGTCATATATTGTATAGAATCCATGCTGATTAACTTCTCTGGCCCACCATATTTCCATATGATCTTCCAGAAGCCTTCATGAATGATAGCATCAAATGTCTTGGTTATACATCTATGAATATTTTATACTGACCTCTATTCTGTTTATGACATTTGTCCTATAGTTTTCAGGCAGAAAACATTATGTGAAACATTCCTTTGTCCTTTACGAAGCCACACTGATTATCAGGTAGATGAACACCTTCCAGGTGAAGGATCAGACTCTTCAATAGGACTCTGTCAATATTCTTGACCACAGTGACTGAGAAACCTCTTATGATTGTCATAGGAAATTTTATTTTCTTTTCATTCATAAACAAGAACAATGGAGACATTTTTATTATCATGAGGTATAGAACTTCCTCTCGACATAAAACCAAATAGATTTGTAAGTTATTCCTAAGTTGCTCAGTCTACATCTTGCCTTGTATATATCTTCTGGAGTGGAATCATCACCAGACACTTTGCCACAATAGAATAAGTCTACTGAAATTCAAAATATTTTCTTCAATCGGAAATTCAGATAGAGAGAATTAACTTCAACTTGAGGTATACAATCAAGGCTTCTAAAAAGCTTCTGGCAAGATAAGGTACCAGTCACTGAGGTCCTTTTTTGAGGTGAGCTGTTAGATATTCATATTCTATTCCAGAGAATACAAATTGAATAGACTTGCCATGTTATTTAAATGCCAAATATACATTTGTCTAAAAGAATATTATACAGAGAACTAAAACAGGAAAAGTACTTGCATGGAAGTCAGAAGAAGCAATATAAAACCACTCTCAAACAAAGTCTTTCTGAAGAATTTCAATATCAACTGTGAAATGTGGTAGACATTGGCACAAAATTATCCAATATGCCATGATCAAAATTAAAAAAAATGTATATTGTGCTGTATTAGCAAAGTAGAATTTCAGTTGCTCAAAAGAAGTGTGAGACGCAAAAATTTAGAAACATCTCCATGCCAAATGTTCATAAAGACTATTTGTGATTGATCTGTGGTAGAGTGCCCTGGGCTTGTATTGGTCTGATCAATCAAAGCCTAACACACTATCAATTGATCTCATCATGATGATGCTATTTTTTTTTACTTCTTTGGGTATGAAGAATAACAATGACGGTATATTCTGTAAACTTATTTTTTTCTTCATCAACTTACAAGAGTGATTGTGACACAGATGCCATATAGTTTCATTTTAATTACTTTGTTTCTTTTGGAACTCTTTATGTCTCCCTCTATGTCTGCCTTTTTAAAAATTTAATTTTATTATATTTTTGTATTCATAACAAATTTCCACATAAGTTTTCAGCAGTTATGTGGTCCAAATTGTCCCCTCCACCTGTTTCCTTAGCTGTCAAGCAATTCAATCTGGGTTATACATGTATCACATGCAAAACATATTTTCATAATATTTGCTTTTATAAGTCAATAATATTATAAAACCCAAACCCCAAATCATATACCAAATAAGCAGTTAATAAATCATATGCTTTCAGCTTCATTCCTACTCCAAAAGTTCTTTCTCTGGAGTGGGAGAGCATTCTTTTTCATAGGTCAATCAGGATTGTTCTGGATCATTTGTATTTGCTGTTACCAGCAGTCTATCACATTTGATCATTCCACAATATTGTTGTTACTGTCTACAATACTTTCCTTGTTCTGCTTACTTCACTCTGTATCAGTTCATGTAGATCTTTCCATCTCTTTCTAAAATCATTCTGTTCACAATTCCTTAAAGTACAATTCTATTTTATCACCATCCTATATCACAATTTGTTCACACATTCCCCAATTGAAGGTCATTCCTTTAGTTTCCAATTTCAAAAAGAATAGCTATAAATATTTTTGTACAAACAGGTTCCTTCACATTTTTTTATCTCTTTGGGATTGGGATATACACCTAGTAGTGGTCTTACTGGATCAAAGAGTGTGCATTATTTTATAGCCATTTGGGTGAATCAGTTCACAATTCCACCAGCAATGGATGTGTCCCAATTTTGCCACATCCCCTCCAACACTTACTGTTTTCCTTTACTGTCCTATTGGTCAATTTGATAGGTGTGAAATGGTACCTCAAAGTTATTTAATTTGCATTTCTCTAATCAAGAGGGATTTAGAATTTTTTTCATATGTGTGAGGATATTTGAATAAAACTAAACACAAATTGGATCTGGGAGGAAAAGCAGCCATAAAAGATATACTTATGAGTTTGCCTATGTTCTCATGGCAGGGTCTAGATCTCAAATAGCAGCTTAAGTATTGTCTAGATATAACCAAAATACAGACATCACCTGGAAGTCTCCTTCATAATAATCCTTGAGTTGTTCATTATTTTGATGACCAAAGAAGCTTCTGTAATGTCATGACCAAATGACCCTGATTTTCTTTTGCCCTAATTCCTGTATATCCCCCAGCTATTGTCACTATTCCACAAATGCTTGGGTTTGTTGAAATGTTTTGGTTCAATTCTCTTCATAAACAATTTTCTGTGAGAAAGTTACACACCTAAGAATGATGTAATGCTTAAAAGCTTATGATTAGTCAATGATGTGGTAATGTTCTTTTTAGTTGTTAGAGAAAATTTATTTATATATATATATGTATATATATATGTATATATTAGCATGGATTCTCAATAAAAAATGAATTTGTGACAGTAAAAGAAGCTTATCTAACTTGTTGTATCAAGAAAATGAACTGTTTGAAGAAGGTGCCATGAAGATGGCTGAAGAAACCTCCATTGTATCAGAAGATCCAGAATGAACTTTGGAGTACTATTGATTGAACTGAAAGGGGTTGAATGCAGTAATTTTGAATGAATGTCTGTAAACTTTTATGCCAAAGGGGACTGCCCCCAATTGGCTTTTTGTCAATGTGTCTAGCAAACACTGGTTTTACTCTTTCTCTCTCTCTCTTCTATTTTCTTGTTATCTTTATTTTAGTTTCCTCTTAGAAGGTACCATATTGTATGCACTTGTGGTTAGAAGAGGTTTAGGGGTATAAGATGATTATGTCAAATGATCCATTAGGGAGACTAGTCTCTCAAAAGGATCACAGAGGGGATTGTGAAGATGGGATTAACTGTCCCCTTGCATACTTCTAAATTTAATCATCAGAAGCATCTGCATCCTACTTAATGCTACTAGGGGAGGTCTGCAACCAAAGTGCTAAAGTGAGTGACAACTCAGAACAACTGACTTCCTCCTGGGCAGTCCTAAGAAAAGTTATAGATAGCATTAGTCCCTGAAAAGTATAGGAAGGGACAGGAAGCGATGTGAAAAAAAGCACTATAAAAACCCTGAACTTCCTTCCCAAACTCACTTTTCTCCTTCAAGTTTGGCCTTGCAGGAGCTCTGGTTTGGGATCTTGGATTGTATCTGGTAAAACTCCTCTTGGATTTTCCCTTTGGACTACAACATGGGTGAGTGAAAAAGGCTGACTCCTTTCCTGGTTTCTGGAGAGATTAATTTCCAGAGACGTCTCCCTGTCTTGAGAAGGCTGTGTGGTTATTCACCACCAGGTCCTCCAGTTAAAATGGCTTATGATCCT
Organism: Monodelphis domestica; assembly: GCF_027887165.1. Taxonomy (NCBI): domain Eukaryota; kingdom Metazoa; phylum Chordata; class Mammalia; order Didelphimorphia; family Didelphidae; genus Monodelphis; species Monodelphis domestica. The sequence continues at coordinate 254,597,490 of NC_077234.1, forward strand.
CTGGTGAAGGGTTTACAAGCCCTGTCTGGTTTGAACCATGCCAGAGTAATTATCTAGTGTGATAGAATAGATACCTTCTCTGCTCTCTTTTTCATTACTTTACTCTTTCCCAATTTGTAAATAAAGCTGCTAAAAGTCATTTGACTTTCTCTTATATTTAGTCCAACCTTAATTTTTAACCCTTATAGCAGCTTTATTTACAAAGAGGTGGAATTAGTGAAATAGGAAAATTGTAACTAAAGAGACATATTTTAACAAGCCTACCAGCCCTTCTCTGGTGAAGTGGGGCTTAGCCCCATAGGGGCTTCCCCACATCCCTTGTCCCCATGTGGATTTCCTGGTAATCCTCAGTGAGAAGTTCCAGTGCTGTCTTCAGTCAGAGTTCCACTCACCCTGCAAGCTGACAAAGGACCCAAGGAAAATTTCTTCTCCAAGCCAAGGCAGGGTTCTCCAGAACCAATTTCTCCAGAAGCCAAAAAAGGAATCCATGCTAAACCATTTTGATTTCTTTTTATACTCCTTTTTTCACACATCACTTCCTTTCATATGAAAAATAAAATTTGGACATGCTGCTAATTACAGTATTATTCCTCCATTTTGTCAGCTAAAATCATTCTTTTAATCAGCTAAAATAGATATTGTAATCCCTCAATTTATCTGAAAAATGTCCCTAGGTTCTTCAAAACTTTGCTAGTAGATTGAAATTCCCACTGGGTCTTATCAAAGATTAAAAATAAAAATTCATCAGAGACATAACTAGGAATTCTAATGCTTGATTCAAATTTGTTTGCAGGACAGGGTTAGAGATGAATCTGAAGGCAAATGTGGTCACACAAGGAAGCTTGACTCACAAAGAATCTAAGCCTCAGGAAGTATAGCCTTCAGAAGGAATAAGAGGACCTTGGAGGATTTCTGTCCCTCGTGATTTGGAAGGTTAATAAAGGGAGTGAGATAGAGGGATGCATTGTGGTGAGAAAGCATTCTCCTTATAATGTTCAAATGATGGGACAAACTTAAAGGAATTTTACATTAAAGTGTTGATCATTTGCATATTACCAGACTCTCTAAAGATTGAAGATATTGTTCCAGGACCTGGTTAGTTAAATTTGGAGTGATTATTCAACAAAAGATTTATCAAAAAGTATTTAACGCTTCTGGTCATTAAAATTAATAAAGCTATGAAACAGAATTTGGACTTAAGATCCATAGTAATAGGAGAACCCCATACAAATTAAATAATAATAAAGTATAAAAAGTAACATAGCTTATTAACAGCATATGAGAACATAGCCAACTCCAAAACACATTCCAAATATCTTTGCTCTTATCTATAAAATATAGTGATTTGGGAGACCATAACTTTTTCATTATTTTTGGAAATAACTTCATGATTATTTTATTAATGTACTTTATCAACTACCAATTTTAAAATGATAAATCCCTCAGGCTAGTTTCTGTAGGCCAAATCTTCACTCTGAACAATATTACAATGCTAATTTCCACTTCTTCATGTTTATTTGTTTAGTAAAAATATGTTCAGAAGCTTATTATACTTATATCAAATGTAGTTCTACCACAAAAGTAAGTGGATTCAGATTCCCAAGCCTTGGGTTCAGATAGGAAGAAAAAACATGATTGGCCTATATGAAAAAGATTTTGGATATTTGATTTTCTTATACCATTTTCCTTTTAAGAAGTTCTTGATTTATTTATTTTGTCATCCAAAGGAATCTCGCAGATTCTCTGACTTTCCTCTCCCTCTCTTTCTATCCCTTTCTTTGTCTGTCTATTTGTCAGGCTATCTCTCTTCCTGTATCTCTCCTTCCAGACCACCTTTCCTCCTTCCACAGTTGGTAAATGTTTAAAAACCAGCTCTCAATATATACATATATATGACATTCTTCAAAGTTTAATTTGCATTATTTGATTATTCAAGATGAAGCACATTACCCTTCAATGTTGCATTCTTTAAATTAATTTGAAGAATTTACATAGTTATTTGTTTTTTTTTTTCTGTGAGAGTTAGCTAGACAATATTTATTAAGGATACCTAATAAATATTAAACAATATAGCTTCCTTTATTGAAAAATAACTGAAACACTAAATAGGATAGAAGCCCTCTTGTGAAAGTAAGAGTGTTCAGAAATATTTCTGTCCTAAGCAAACCTCAGGGGCATTCTGGACTTGCCTCATTGAACATTGCCCTCTTGAGAAAACTTTAGCACATTCCATAGTCATTTGAAATGTCATTCATTTTAAAGTGGTTGTCCAGGGAAATTTTTATGCAATTCTTACAAGATTCTTCATGACAGCACCATTGTACAGCATTTGATCTCAGTTTTCATTTATAATCCCAGTGACATAGTGTGAGTAATAAAAAAAAAATCAATGAAGAAATTATTTCTTTTTTGGGGAGTGGAGAGTTCTCAACTGGCAAAAAAGTAAAGGATTTTTACTTTTAAAATATAATTCATTATCAACTCATAAAATCAGAAATAAGGATTAAAGATTTCTTAAGATACAGACAGGCATTTGATATAGTATTATATGAGACTAGATTTGTGTGTTTTTCCAGTTGTATCTTACTAAAAGAATTGTATTTAATTGCCTTCAAATTCCAATTGTATAGGTCACAGAATTAACTATTTTACAAAGATGGGTAAACATAAGAGTTTTACTCTTTTAAAAGCATATTTATGTCTTGCATCATATATATGTGCATATATATATATGTATATATATATATTTACCTGTGAAATGGTGAACTTCAAAATACATTCTTCCATTCTGTTAGGATTAATGTACAAGATATAATTTTTTTAAAAATTTTAATCTAGGCTGATAATGTTCTGGGAGGTTAGATGTTATCTCTTAATTTAGATATATATATTTTAAAAGCATAATTCATTAATAAAAGAATCAGTATTTTTTTCCAATACTAGGGAAATAATTTCCACCTATTTAATATATCTAATATGTCTTAGAGTTTGAATAATTTGTTATTCCTAAAAAGCAGAATGGAATTATTTTCCCCCATGAGAAAAGATGAACTACTCTTATATGTTCACAATAGTTGCTTTAATTTTCAATATTTTGAGTGAGATGCAATATGATAATAAGATAGTCAATCTAGTTCAAGACACATCTCTGACATCTACAGATTGTATAGACCCAAAATTACTTAGCATCTCAGAGTTCTAGACAACTCTCTAAAAGTTCAAATAGGTTAGATAGTTCAGTTCTAGATAAAGGAGTTTCTTAGATAATTTATTAATTAAAAGATCTTTTATCTTTTAAAATAATATCTTAAATATCTTTCTTATATTTTAGTAGCTTAATTTCAAGCACTTACAATTTAGTAAGTGGATAGATATTTTGCATGTTAATATTAATAAAAGAATTACTTGAGGATCAATAAATCCATACTTCTAACAAAATATCTTACTTTAATTAAGATACTTTATTGAGTATATATTTGAATTTACGTTGAGCTAGAATTTGATATTAAAAGAGGCTTATAATAATAACCTATCAGATTCCTTTTTCCCCAACATATTTCTATGTTATCCAAGACCAGTATGTTGCATTACATTTTATTATCCCAGTCAATTCTTTATCCACATTTAATTATTTTAAATTAATTCCTTCCTTCCTTTAAATTAAAATCTACATCTATTTTAGATTACATTATCATTATCTTATACCAATAACTGAGAAGTGATGAAGGTTGAAATAAGCCCAATTTTTCAGTCAATACCAATCATTATCTTAGTTCCTATATCAGCAGTAAAGGAGGGATATACTTTTTAAAGCAATAAAATGTATTTTTAGTGACAAATAGTTCTCCTACATTCTTTAATTATATGATATTGATTTTTAATCATTAAATATTGGGTTCAAAAAAGCTCATATTGTGTGCTTTCTATATGACATAATTACAACTGACTAAAACATAGCTTTATTTATTACCTATTAATTTGATGATTCATTCATTTGCTCATTCATTTTATATTCATTAACTCATTCATTAACATGCCTATTTATTTCTTCATTCATTCACTTGTTCTCTTTTAGGACACAATATAAATCTTGGATACAATTTGAACCAATTATTTAGGACACCATGAAATCTGGTAAGACTGATATTTTCCTTCCATTATTCACCATTTTGTTTGGACAAATAGGATTTATTGCTTTGATATCAGTTAAGTCTAGATTGCAAAGAGTCAGACATAACCAAATGACTGTACAACAATAAGTTCTGGCCCAAGACTAGTGATAATTAAATTTTTAATTTTTACAGAAAGATATCACTATTCTTTCATATGAACATTTATGCTTGCACAGTGAATAGTTATGCTTGGGCAAAGTGAGTATGTTATACTCTTTCTGAATCAATTCTGAAATTTAGAAAGAGTATAACATACTTACTTGGATATTTGATCCTATCTTACTCTATAGAAAAGGTAGAAAAAAAGACAAGGGAAGATGTAAAGAAGGGATAAACAAGTGGGAAGGGACAGTAATTAAAAGCAAAACATGTGGAGTAGCAGAGTGAAAGGAGTGAGAAAGAGTAGAATAAAATGGGGAAAATAAGGAGAGGAATATAAAGATAATAACTATAATTGAGAATATGAACAGCATGAACTCCCTATTAAAATGGAAGTAAATAGTGATTAAAATGGTAATCCTAAGATATGTTTTTTACAAGAAACATATTTGCGTTTGGGAGACACAGAGTAAAGGTAAGGGGCTTGGGCAGAATCTCTTATGCTTCTACTGAAGGAAAAAAAAAGCAGGGTAGCAATCATGATAGCAGATGAAACTAAACCAAAAATAGATCTAATTAAAAGAGATAAGGAATAAAGTTACATCTTACTAAAAATAGCATAGAAATAAAGTTATATCAATCCTAAACATATATACATAAAATGGTATAGCCTTTAAAAGGAGAAATTGAAATGTAGTACGTAATAGACAGTAAAATTATACTAGTGGGGGACCTCAACTTTCCCCTCAGAATTAGAAAAATAACCAAAATTAAACAAGAAAAAGGTAAAAGAGGTAAATCAAATTTTATAAAAGTTACATTTGTCAGATCTCTTCAGAAAACAAAATGAGAATGGAAAGGAATAAACTTTCTTTTCAATAGTACATGGCACTTAAACAAAAATTGACCATGAATTAAGACATTAAAAAATACACAACCAAATTTTTAAAAGCAGAGAAATAATAAAGACAGCATTTTCAGATCAGTAATGATCCATAGAAAGGAAAATTAAAATTAATTGGTAACTAAGTAATCTAATTTTTAAAAAGGATTTTTTAAAGAACAAATTATAAAATAGTAAATAATTTCATTAAATAGAATGCCAACAAGAAGATAACATATCAAAATTTATGGAATAGTCCCAAAGTAGTTCTTGGGGAGAAATGTATGGCTGTCAATTCTTATAACAATATAATGTGTGCGTGAGGGGGAGCAGATCAATGAATTGGTGATATACAAAGATAAAAAGAAAATACTACATAAAATACACAATTAAAGATTAAATTGGAAATTCTAAAAATCAAAGAAGAAATTAATAAAATTTAAAATAACAGAATTATTGAATAAAAACAGTAGAAGTTGTTTTTGTGGAAAAATTAAAATAAAATATATAGAGCATTGATTTTTTAATTAAAAATTTTTTAAACCCTTACCTTCTGCCTTGGAATCAATACTGTGTATTGATTCCAAGGCAGAAGAGTGGTAAGGGTTGGGCAATAATGGGGGTTAAATGACTTGCCCAGGATCACACAGCTGGGAAGTATCTGAGGTCAGATTTGAACCTAGGACTTTCCATTTCTAGGTCTGGCTCTCAATCCACTGAGCAACCCAGCTGCCCCCAATTTTAATTTTTAATTTAAAATTTTCATTTAAATAATTTAAAATATTTTACCATGGTTACATGATTCATGTTCTTTCCAGCTCCTCTCTTCCCCGCCCCCCCCCATGTAGCTGACATGCAATTCTACTGGGTTTTACATGGATTAAGACATTTCCATATTATTGATAATTGCAATAGGATGATTGTTTAGACTCAAAACTTTAGAGTCTACATCCCCAATCATATTCCCATGAACCCTTATGATCAAGCAGTTGTTTTTCTTCTGGGTTCCTGCTCCCACAGTTCTTCCTCTGAATGTGGATAGCATCCCTTCTCATAAGCCCCTCAGAATTGTCCTGGACCATTGCATTGCTGCTAGTAGAGAAGTCCATTACATTCGATTGTACCACAGTGTATCAGTCTCTGTATACAATGTTCTCCTGGTTCTTCTCCTTTCACTCTGCATCAATTCCTGGAGGTCGTTCCAGTTCACATGGAATTCCATCACCAACAGATACCACGGTTTGTTCAGTCATTCCCCAATTGAAGAACTTCCTCTCATTTTCCAATTTTTTTGCCACCACAAAGAGCATGGCCGTAAATATTTTCGTACAAGTCTTTTTCCTTATCATCTCTTTGGAGTATAAACCCAGCAGTGGTATGGCTGGATCAAAATGCAGACAGTCTTTTAAAGCCCTTTGGGCATTGTTACAAATTCACATTCCTAATGGTTAGATCAATTCACAACATTGATTGTTTTTTAAAAAGAAAAGAAGAAAATCAAATTATCAGTATCAAGAATAAAGCAGGTTAATTCACCACCAGAAAAAAAGAGGAAATTAAAGTAATCATTAGGAGCTATTTTTGCCTAGAAATATATGCCCCCAAACCTGACAATCTAAATGAAATAGATATTTACCAAAACAAATGTATAAATTGCCCAGATTAACAAAAAAAAAAGGCAATAGAATATTTAAATAATCCCGTCTCAGAAAAAGAAATTGATCGAGTCACCAGTGAACTAAGGAAAAATATCCAGGGCTAGGTGGATTTACAAGTGAATTCTACCAACCATTTAAGGAACAATTAATCCAAATACCACATTATGTTTGGGAAAATAGACAAAGAAGTCCTATGATATTATCTTTTATGACCCAAATATGGTGCTTGTACCAAAGCCAGGAAGAACAAAGAGAAAAAAAAATTATAGGCCAATATCCTTAATAAACATGAATGCAAAAATTTTAAATTAAATTCTAGGACAGATACAACAGCAATATATCTTACAGATTATTCAATATGACCAGTTGGGATTCATGCCACAAATGCATAGATGGTTTAGTGTTAGGAAAACTTTCAGCATAAATGACCATGTGAATAACTAAACTAATAGAAATCACATGATTATCTCAATAGATGCAGAAAAAGTTATTTAACAAAATGCAACACTCATTCCTATTAAAAAACAACAACAAGAAAGCATTGAATGGACCTTTCACTAAAAACATAAGTAGTATGTATCAAAACACATCAGGAAATGGATTACCCTCCCCAATAAAATCAAGGATAAAAGTTGTGTCCCTTATCACTACTATAATTTAATATTCTTCTAGAAATACAAAATTTAGCAACAAGAGAAGTAAAAAAAAATTAGAAGGAATTAGAGAAGGATATGAGGAAATGAAATCATCACTTTTTGCCAATAACACAATGGTATACTTAGCATATACTAGAGAATCACCTAAAAAAACCTAGTTGAAATAGTTCATTATTTAGTAAAGTTACATGATACAAAATTAATCCACATAAATCATCAGCATTTCTATATTTTAGCAACAAAGTTCTGCAGCAAGAGATAGAAAGAGAAATTTAATTTAAAATAACTATAGACAACATAAGATAGCTGGAAATTATATATGAATACAATTATAAAACACTTATACCACAAATAAAGTCAGATTTAAACAACTAGAATAATATTAATTGCTCATGTGTAGACTGGGCTAATATAATAAAAATGATAATTATTCCTAAATTAATTTATTCATTCAGTGGCATACCAAACAACCAAAAATTATTTTATAGATCTAGAAATATGTAATAAAATTATTTGGGAAGAAAAAATGTCTAGAATATCAAGGGAATCAATAGAAAAAAGTGAAGAAAGGTGGACTAGTAGTACCATAGCTCAAAGTATAATAGTAATAAAGGAGTAAACATCAAAACAATCAGGACTTGGCTAAGAATTTGAATGGTAGATATAAGGAAGATATTTGATACACAATATATAGGTATTAATGACTTTAGCAATCTAAACCCAAAGATCCCTGCTTTTAGGATAAGAATTCACTATTTGAAAAAATAAGCTGGAAATCCTGGAAAATAGTATGGCAAAAACTTGGTATAGACTAATACTCATACTCTAAACCAAGATAAAATAAAAATGGTTGTATTATTTAAAGATAAAGGGTGTTATCATAAACAAATTATGGGAGCATGCAATAGTTTACATGTCAGACTTATAGAGAAAGAAAGGATTTATAAACAAACAAGAAATAAAGAACATTTTAATTGTAAAATGAATAATTTTGATTATATTAAATTTAGAAAAAATTTTGTACAAACAAAATCAATGTAATGAAAATTAGAACAAAAACAACAAAGTGGGAAAAATTACAGCAAATTTTTCTGATAATGGGGTCATACCTAAAATAGAGAATAAGTCCAATTTATATTCCCCACATGCCAAATGGTAAAAGGATATGAACAAGCAGTTTTCATAACAAGAAATCAAAGGTTTCAGTAGTCATATAAAAAAAGTTCTGAATCTCTCTTTTTTTTTTAAATTTTATTTATTTTTTTATTTTTTGTCTTGAACTTCTGGTAAATTTCCGGGCAGGTTGTTAACCTTAGGCTGGATTTTTTTGTCAAGATTTCCCCAGTTTATCAACTGATCAGAAGATCATAGATTTAAAACTAGAAGGACCCAAAGAGATTATTTTGTTTAATCCCCTCATTCCATAGATCAGGGATCATCTAATGAGAGGCTTTGCTATTTGCCCAACATTACAAAAGTTGAAAATTGCAGAGAGAGGGTTTGAATTTTGGGCTTTTCTGATTCTAAATCCTTCACACTCTGCAGCACTAATCAATTCATCATCAAATATTTATTAAGCACCTACTATGTGTCAGGCACTGTGCCAAGAACTGGAAGCATACAGAAAGATTAAGCACATAAAACTAAATCCTACTTAAATATTAGTTTTACAATTCAATTTCAAAAAATAGAATAGAGCCAATTCACAGAAATAATTGTTTCTATTCTACTTTTCTCCTCTCACCTAAAGAGAAATGGTGTAAAACAGAGCTCTGGGCTTGGGGTAAGAAGACTTGGGTTAAGATTCATTTCTGCTACTTACTATTGCTATAATCTTGGTAATTACCTTTCTGGATCTGAAGCATCTACTAAATAAAGAGGTTGGACTTAGATTGACCTCAAGTTCCCTTGTAAATGCTAAGATCCAATATAAATTTATTGATTATGTATACACAGAGACATATTTTTAATATGACCAAAGAAAAGATATAATAAATCAAGAATATATCCCAAAATACTGAGATACTTTGCAAACTGAAATAGGCCAAAATAATTAACCGAGGAAAATCCATATTTTTCAGAATCAGATTTTTTAAGAGCTTAAAGCATTCCAAACACCATTTAATTTCCAAAGGTTTTTTTGGACAGTGTGCTTGGAATTGATTTCATTTCATTTCATTTTTTTTTTAATTTGGTCAATTTCAAACATTATTCCTTGGTTACAAAAATTATATTCTATTGTTCCCTCCCCTCCCCCTGCCCTTCCTGAAACTGACTCTCAATTCCACTGGGTATTACATGTGTCTTTGATCAAAACCTATTTCCATGTTGTTGCTGTTTACACTAAGATATTCATTCAGAGTCTACATCCCCAATCCCCCCCTTTGACCTATGTCACATGTGAAGTGGAACAACCTCCGGGAAGTGATGCAGAGTGAAAGGAGCAGAACCAGGAAAACATTGTAAGTAAGGCTGCCTGTCTATCAACTACAGCATTTTGTTCCTCACAATAAATAATAAAAGGTTAGAAAAAAATTTGTAATATACAAAACTAGAAGTCATTATAGGTTTATATGAAATGTTTTGGAACTGAGATGAACAAGAATCATTTTTTATACAATTATTTGGTAATATGTAAAAACTAGAAAATACCTAAATATAAACAAAAATAAGGTATGTATTTACTATAATAAAAATATTGGTTTTGTTAAACTTAGAGGAATTAATTATGAATATTAGATTATGTTCTTTAATATAAATTTCAGAAATGACAGGTAAAGAAGACATATTTATTATATGTATTATTTTTCCTAATTATGTGCTATTTAGTATTATTAATTTACATAAATTTGGCTTTCAAAAACTATAGTTTTTAACTAAGACATTCACTTCTAAATATGTTTATATTGCTAGTGAGAGATAATGAATCCAAGAAAAGGTCTCTGAAATTAACTTCTTTAACATTCATTTGAAATACAAACTATTCCCTTAGACTTACTAGCACATGCTAGTCATAGGCCTTCCTCTGACACTTAATTCTTAACTGTGCGTGTATACATTCCTGGGTGCTAGTCTAAGCAAAATGGAGAAAATCTAATATTCACACCATAGAATAATGATAGAAAGCATGACTTTGTTTCCAAATGTTTGTTAAATCTCTCCCATATTTTGAATTTATCGGAGGATCAGGACACTTTTACAAAATATGGGCAAGTATACATTGCCCCCTGGATCATTGAATGGAATAACTACATTAAAATATAATTTCCATTTAAATATGTATTCTAAGTGTCAGTTTAGTAGAGTGAATAAAGTAGAGGATATGGAGGAGGAAAGACCTGGGTCAAAAATGACTTTTTGGAACTGTATTAGTTGACAAAGTTAGCCGAGCTAATGAAATCATAGGCTGTTTTTCCATTCTAGGAATGAATTGTTTTCCTGTTGTTATTTATTCTTAAAGGCAAGGCCTATATACACTGTCCTACTCTAGAGCTTATTTCTAGATCTTTTATTGCATGCAATTAATTCTGTTTTTATTTGATTTATTTATGGAAATTCAATTAGATTATAAACATTTTGAAGACCGGCCATTGAATTTTTGAAATCCTAGTCAACTAGACAGAACCATAAACAGAATTTATATTTAATGATCTTTTCTGAATTAAATTAAAATTAATCTTTTTTTTTGTTCCTAACCTTCCATATTTATCCTACTGATTTTTGTTCTTTACTAGTTCTCAGATTATTCTGTTTATGGTCTGCTCCATATTTTTTGCTTTAGCTTGATATTTATTCCCAAAGCCATTACTCTAATTCAACTCTTAAAAAAATAAATATTTTATTATTCATATTCCAGAAGTTTACAAACCCAAACAAAACACATATTTCCATATATAAAGAAACAGAAGATATTACATTAATGAAATTACAAATATCCTATATGTTTAACTTATTTTTTTTTATATTTACATAATAGATCCTGTCTACAAGTGTCCCAACCCCTGCCAATTGTGAAGATGGGATTAATTCTCCCCTTGCCTATTTTTAAATTTAATCAGCAAAAGCAAATATACCCATATTTAGCTCTAAAGAAGAGGAAGTCCACAAACTACTTACTAAAGGGGTTGGAACCTCCAAAAGCAACTGACTGCTCTCTGGGCAGTCCTAAGCAAACTTAAAGACTACAATTGGCCCCCTAAAGTGGAGGAAGGGACAGGAAGTGACATAAAGAAGGGTTTAAAGGGGGCTGAAACTTTCTGTCACAAGGTCTTTGAACTCTTTGTTGAACCTTTGGAGGCTTCTGAAGGACCTTCTTCAGTGTGGACCTGGGACTCTAGCATTTGGTAAGACTGCTTTTGGATTTTCCCCTTTGGACAACAACATGGGTGAGTGGAAAACTGACTCCTTTCCTGGCTTTTGGAGAGATTAGTTTCTGGTGGAAGCCATGTGGTTCACCACGAGGTCCTCTGGCTAAATGGTCCTCTGGCTGAGGGTCCTCCAGTGGAGGGTTAATAACCACTACCTGAGTTGAACCAGGCACCCGAAAAACACTTAGGCTGATTAGCTAGATTGGATACTCTACCCTCTTTCACATTTCTGTACTTTACTCTTTCTCTCTATTTTGTAAATAAAACTGCTACATAAAAAAGTCATTTTGACTTAAGTTATAATATCATCTCCACATTCTCTTATATTTAGTCAAACCATATTCATTTTATCCCCTATACAATTTTCCCTGCATTGTTTAGTATATCATTATGGAAAACAATATATTCACATAAATGAAATCTTTCATGTTTTATGTTTCTGTTCACCTTCCAGAGGGAATATTATCAGTTTATTCTTCTAGGACAAACTCTGTGACTGTGTATAATGTTCTCCTGTTCTATCATTTCACTGTTCATTATCTCATATAGTTATTTCCAGTATTTTTTTTTAATTGAGTTTGTTCATCATTTCTTATGGCATAGTAGTATTTCATCAGTCATACACCACAATTTGTTTAACTGTCCCCCAATTGATATATATCTCCTAAGTTTCCAGTTTTTTATCAAAAAAGAGTTGTTATAAATATTGTGGTACATATAGGTTTTTTACTTTATCCCTAATTTATTTTTTTCCTTTATCCCTAATTTCCTTGGGAAACAGACTTAACAATGGTATTGCTGGGTTAAAGAGCATACAGTTTTTTAACTCACTGAGTGTAATTCCAAATTGCTCACAAAAATGGATGAATCAGTTCACAGCTCCACCAACAATGCATTAGTGTCCATGTCTTTCCACATGACCTCCAACATTTGTCATGTACATTTTTTTTAATTTTATTTTTTTAATATATATATTTTATTTGATCATTTCCAAGCATTATTCGTTAAAGACATAGATCATTTTCTTTTCCTCCCCCCGACCCCCCATAGCCGACGCGTAAGTCCACTGGGCATTAGATGTTTTCTTGATTTGAACCCATTGCTTTGTTGATAGTATTTGCATTAGAGTGTTCATTTAGAGTCTATCCTCTGTCATGTCCCCTCAACCTCTGTATTCAGGCAGTTGCTTTTTCTCGGTGTTTCCACTCCCATAGTTTATCCTTTGCTTATGAATGGTGTTTTTTTCTCCTGGATCCCTGCAAGTTGTTCAGGGACATTACACCGCCACTAATGGAGAAGTCCATTACGTTCGATTATACCACAGTGTATTAGTCTCTGTGTACAATGTTCTCCTGGTTCTGCTCCTCTCGCTCTGCATCACTTCCTGGAGGTTGTTCCAGTCTCCATGGAACTTCTCCACTTTATTATTCCTTTTAGCACAATAGTACTCCATCACCAACATATACCACAGTTTGTTCAGCTATTCCCCAATTGATGGGCATCCCCTCGTTTTCCAGTTTTGGGCCACCACAAAGAGCGCAGCTATGAATATTTTTGTACAAGTCTTTGTGTCCATTATCTCTTTGGGGTACAGACCCAGCAGTGCTATGGCTGGGTCAAAGGGTAGATATTCTTTTGTCGCCCTTTGGGCATAGTTCCAAATTGCCCTCCAGAATGGTTGGATCAATTCACAACTCCACCAACAATGAATTAATGTCCCTACTTTGCCACATCCCCTCCAGCATTCATTACTTTCCTTTGCTGTAATGTTAGCCAATCTGCTAGGTGTGAGGTGATACCTCAGAGTTGTTTTGATTTGCATCTCTCTGATTATAAGAGATGTAGAGCACTTCTTCATGTGCTTGTTAATAGTTTTGATTTCTTTATCTGAGAACTGCCTATCCATTTCCCTTGCCCATTTATCAATTGGAGAATGGCTTGATTTTTTGTACAATTGATTTAGCTCATTATAAATATGAGTAATTAAACCTTTGTCAGAGGTTTTTATGAAGATTGCTTCCCAATTTGTTGCTTTCCTTCTGATTTTAGTTATATTGGTTTTGTTTGTACAAAAGCTTTTTAGTTTGATGTAGTCAAAATTATTTATTTTACATTTTGTGATTCTTTCTATATCTTGCTTGGTTTTAAAGCCTTTCCCCTCCCAAAGGTCTGACATGTATACTATTCTGTTTTTACCCAATTTACTTATGGTTTCCTTCTTTATGTTTAATTCACTCACCCATTTTGAATTTATCTTGGTGTAGGGTGTGAGGTGTTGATCTATTCCTAGTCTCTCCCACACTGTCTTCCAATTTTCCCAGCAGTTTTTATCAAATAGTGGATTTTTGTCCCAAAAGCTGGGATCTTTGGGTTTATCGTATACTGTCTTGCTGAGGTTGCTTTCCCCCAGTCTATTCCACTGATCTTCCTTTCTGTTTCTTATCCAGTACCAAATTGTTTTGATGACTGCTGCTTTGTAATATAGTTTTAGGTCAGGGACTGCAAGGCCCCCATCGTATGTGTTTTTTTTTCATTATTTCCCTGGATATCCTTGATCTTTTGTTCTTCCAAATGAACTTTGTTATGTTTTTTTCTAAATCAGTGAAGAAGTATTTTGGTAGTTCAATGGGTATGGCACTAAATAGATAAATAAGTTTGGGTAGGATGGTCATTTTTATTATATTGGCTCGTCCTATCCATGAGCAGTTAATGTTTTTCCATTTGTTCAGGTCTAGTTTTAGTTGTGTGGCGAGTGTTTTGTAGTTGTGTTCATATAGTTCCTGTGTTTGTCTTGGGAGATAGATTCCTAGGTATTTTATTTTGTCTAAGGTGATTTTGAATGGGATTTCTCTTTCTAGTTCTTGCTGCTGAGCTGTGTTGGAGATATATAGAAAAGCTGATGATTTATGTGGGTTTATTTTGTATCCTGCAACTTTTCTAAAGTTGTTGATTATTTCAATTAGCTTTTTGGTTGAATCTCTAGGATTCTTTAAGTAGACCATCATGTCATCCGCAAAGAGTGATAACTTGGTCTCCTCCTTGCCTATTTTGATGCCTTCAATTCCTTTATCTTCTCTAATTGCTACTGCTAGTGTTTCTAGTACAATGTCAAATAGTAGAGGTGATAATGGGCATCCTTGTTTCACTCCTGATCTTATTGGGAATGCATCTAGTTTATCCCCATTGCCGATGATATTAGCTGTTGGTTTTAGATATATACTGTTTATTATTTTTAGGAATGACCCTTCTATTCCTATGCTTTCTAGTGTTTTTAATAGGAATGGGTGTTGTATTTTATCAAATGCTTTTTCTGCATCTATTGAGATAATCATATGGTTCTTGCTAGTTTGCTTGTTGATGTGGTCAATTATGTGGATGGTTTTCCTAATGTTGAACCAGCCCTGCATCCCTGGTATGAATCCTACTTGATCATGGTGAATGATCCTTCTGATCACTTGCTGGAGTCTTTTTGCTAGTATCCTATTTAAGATTTTTGCATCTATATTCATTAGGGAGATTGGTCTATAGTTTTCTTTCTCTGTTTTTGACCTGCCTGGTTTTGGAATCAGTACCATGTTTGTGTCGTAAAAGGAGTTTGGTGGAACTCCCTCTTTGCTTATTATGTCAAATAGTTTGTATAGTATTGGGATTAACTGTTCTCTGAATGTTTGATAGAATTCACAGGTGAATCCATCAGGCCCTGGGGATTTTTTCTTAGGAAGTTCTTTGATGGCTTGATGGATTTCAATTTCTGATATGGGATTATTTAAGAATTCTATTTCCTCTTCTGTTAGTCTAGGCAGTTTGTATTTTTGTATATATTCATCCATTTCTCCTAAATTGGTGTATTTATTGCCATATAATTGGGCAATGTAATTTCTAATGATTGCCTTAATTTCCTCCTCATTGGAGGTGCTGTCCCCCTTTTCATCTTTAATGCTGTGAATTTGCTTTTCTTCCTTCCTTTTTTTAATTAGATTGACCAGTACTTTGTCTATTTTGTTTGTTTTTTCAAAGTACCAGCTTCTTGTCTTATTTATTAAATCAATAGTTCTATCACTTTTGATTTTATTAATTTCTCCCTTAATTTTTAGGATTTCTAATTTGGTTTTCTGCTGGGGGTTTTTAATTTGATCGCTTTCGAGTTTTTTCAATTGCATTTCCAATTGATTGATCTCTGCTCTCCCTTGTTTGTTAATATAAGCTTTCAGGGATATGAATTTGCCTCTGATTACCGCTTTGGCTGCATCCCAAAAGGTTTGAAAAGATGTTTCGCCATTGTCATTTTCCTTGATGAAATTATTAATTGTTTCTATGATTTCTTCTTTAACTAAACAGTTTTGGAGTATCATATTGTTTAATTTCCAATTGGTTTTAGATTTGGTTTTCCATGTACCATTACTAATCATTATTTTTATTGCCTTGTGATCTGAGAAGGCTGCATTCATTATTTCTGCTTTTTTGCATTTGTGTGCTATGTTTCTGTGACCTAATGTATGGTCAATTTTTGTGAATGTGCCATGTGGTGCTGAGAAGAAGGTGTATTCCTTTTTATCCCTATTTATTTTTCTCCATATGTCTATTAATTCTAATTTTTCTAAGATTTCATTCACTTCTTTTACCTCTTTCTTATTTATTTTTTGATTTGATTTATCTAAATTTGATAATGGTTGGTTTAAGTCTCCCACTAGTATGGTTTTATTGTCTATTTCTTCCTTCAATTCGCCTAGTTTCTCCATTAGAAATTTGGGTGCTATATTATTTGGTGCATACATGTTGATTAATGATATTTCCTCATTGTCTAGAGTCCCTTTTAACAAAATATAATTACCTTCCCTATCCCTTTTGATCAGGTCTATTTTTGCATTGGCTTTATCAGATATCATGATTACCACTCCTGCCTTCTTTCTATCAGTTGAGGCCCAGAAGGTCTTACTCCATCCTTTAATTCTGACCTTGTGGGTGTCAACCCGCCTCATGTGTGTTTCTTGAAGACAACATATGGTAGGGTTTTGGATTCTAATCCATTCTGCTATTCGTCTACGTTTTATGGGTGAGTTCATCCCATTCACGTTCAAAGTTATGATTGTCATTTGTGGACTCCCTGGCATTTTGATTGCCTTCCCTAATTCTAACCTTTTCTTCTTCGGCTCTACCTTTTAGTCCAGTGATTTACTTTGAATCAGTGCCCCTTGTCCCCTCCCTTGATGTTTCCCTTTTTAGTCCCTCCCTTTTTCTTCCCTCCCCCTCCCTCCTCTCTTTCCCTCCCTTTTTGTTCTCCCTCTCCCCCTCCCCCCCTTGGTTTTCCCTTCTCCTTACCCTTGTTGGGTAAGATAGAATTCAAGATCCCAATGGATCTGGATGTTTTTCCCTCTCAGAGTTGATTTCCCTGAGATTGAGGTTTAAGTAACCCCCCCCTCTTCCTCTCCTTCTTATAGGAGTTTTCTTCCCCTCCCCTTCCCATGTGAATCTTTGTGTGAGAACCATTATTCTATTTGGTCTTTCTTTACCCCCTATTTATACATTACATTTTCCCCACATGTTAGTATACATAGATTGATATAAATGTAGTCCTTATAGAAGAGAGTTTGAGTAAAAGAAGAAGATAACATTTTTCCCCTTTCCTTAATATTTACCTTTTCAGGTATTCCTTGCTCTTTGATTTTCGGTATCAAACTTTCCATAGAGCTCTGGTCTTTTCTTTGCAAAAAGTTGGAAGTCTTCTATTTTGTTGAATGCCCATACTTTCCCCTGGAAGTATATAGTCAGTTTTGCTGGGTAGCTGATTCTTGGTTGGAGACCCAGCTCTCTTGCCTTTCTGAAGATCATGTTCCATGCCTTACGATCATTCAGAGTAGAACTTGCAAGGTCTTGTGTGACCCTGATTGGCATTCCTTTATATCTAAATTGTCTTTTTCTGGCTTCCTGTAGGATTTTTTCTTTTGTTTGATAGCTTTGGAATTTGGCAATTACATTCCTGGGAGTTGTCTTTTGGGGGTTTAGTGTAGAAGGTGTTCTGTGAGCTCTGTCAGTGGCTGTATTGCCCCCTTGTTCTAGAATCTCTGGGCAATTTTCTTTGATTATATCTTGTATCACCATGTCCAGTTTGGTGTTTATTTCTGGCTTTTCTGGGAGTCCAATTATTCTTAAATTTTCTCTTCTCCCTCTATTTTCCAGATCTATCACCTTGTCGGTGAGATATTTTATGTTCTCTTCTAATTTCTTGGTGTTTTGGCTTTGCTTTATTAGTTCTTGCTTTAAAGCCTGGTTTTCTTTTACAGTTTGGTCAAACTGGTTTTGTAGATGCATGAATTTCTTTTGCATTATTTCCCACTTTTCCTCCCAGAGGGCTTCCATCTTTTTGGTCATTTCTGATTCAAATTCTTCATGGGTTTGTAGAGAGTTTCTATTTCCTTTGGAAGATTTTGGAGAATTTTCTTGTATATCTTCTTCTATCTGCTCTGTATTTTGTATTTTGGCTCCATAGAATGTGTCCAAAGTCGCCCTTTTCTTCTTATTTTTCTTGGTATTTTGGGGCTTCTGTGCTTCTGTGGAGTTTGTCATCTCTGAATGTGGAGGATTAGCTTTTCTTATCTCTGTCTGGTGATCAGAGGCTTTAGTCCTGGGCAGATGTTGGTTCTATGAGCTTTCCCTGGGTTAAACTGAATATGCCTCACTGGAACTGGAATGGAAGGGTCGGACCACGAGGCCACACTCTCCCCCCGGCTCGCTTTCCGGAAGTTGCCTTCAGAATCGCTGGCCGTGAGGCTGTTTCGTCGGCCTGCGGGGGGATGAGCTGCAGCTTTCCCAAGCTCCGAGGGCAAGGACTTTCACTGAGACTTGGATAGCAGGATCCAGCCCGTGAGGCTGTCTTGCCTGTCCTGAGGGTTGCTGTTGTTTCGACCAGCTCTCTGCAGCGGAAGCCCCAGGCAGTAACTTTCACCGGTTGTTGTTCCGAGGACCCTGCTCTCTGAGCCCGGCTGGGCTGCGGCTTCCGGGAGCCTTGGACTCTGCGCTCCTACCCCTGAGGTCCGAGTGATCTCGGGTTCTGGCTTTTGAGGGGAGCCGTACCTTTTGAACCGGGTCCAGGTCCAGGAGGAGGGTTCCCAGGGTCTGTGCTGTTGATCGTTTTGAATTTCGGCGCCTCAGGAGCTTATAGTTTGAGATCGGTCGGGAAGGGTTTTCTGGAGATCTGAACTTTAACTTTCTCTAAGCCGCCATCTTAACCGGAAGTTGTCATGTACATTTTGAAATGAGTCCTACATCTTCCAGGACTCACTACTGCAACTTCCTCTGACACATCCCACTTCCTTTGTGGGAGGTGTCAAAGGGAGAATAAAAGAAGAGAGGAGTGTGGGTTTTGATGCCCTTTTCCCCCAAAACTGAGGTAGAGATCTTTGGTCCCTGCAAAACTGCCAGAGATCAAACTTTCCCTTTCTTTCCCAAGCCTTCCCTTTCTGAAAATCCCAAATAAACCTATCTAACTATCCCTAGACTCCGGCTTTTATTTAATTTAATTCCCTAGCCTGCCAACAAGAAGAAAACCTTGGTCAATTTCCCTACTGTGGGGAGGAGGGAGAGTCTCTGGCTACCTTCCTACCCTTCCTTTCTCTACCTTTTCCTCCTTTTTTTCCCTAACTAAATTCACTTTGCCCTTTTATCATTTTAGACAGCCTGTTGGGTATTAGGTGATAACTCGGAATTATTTTGGTTTGCATTTCTGTCTTTGGTAGTGATTTGGTCTGTATTTTTTTTCTTTTTCATGTACCTATGTATGGCTTTGATTCCTTCATCAAAAAATTGTCTGTTTATGTCTTTTGCCCATTTATTAATAGGGGAGTGTCTATTCTTATAAATTTGATAAAAAGTTCTGCATATATTTTAGATATGATAAAGATATCTATACATTTCCCCCCAAATTTTCTGCTTTCTTTCAAATATTAGCAACATTTATTTTAGTTGTATAAAAACTTTAAAAATTTAATATATTAAAAATTATTCATTTTATATCTCACAGTGTTCTTTATATTTTGTTGACTCACAAATTCCTCACCTGTCCCTAATTCTGATGGGCAACATATTCCCTGTTCTAATTTACTTATCATACATCCTTTTATGTCTAGATTATGTATATATTTTGGCCTTATAATAGTGAATGGTAAAAGATATTGATGAATGCCGAGTTTCTGCCAAACTAGTTTCCAGTAATCCCAGCAATTTTTTTTCCCTTAACAGTGTCATTATCTCCAAATGCTGGATCTATGATTTTTTCAAATGTCAGATTGCTATAATCTTTTACTGCTGTTTTGTTGTGTCTGTTCAAACACACTCGTTTACTTTCCTATTTCTTAGCCAGTATCAGATAGTTTTGATAGTCAGTGATTTATAATAAAATTTAATTCTGTCACTGCAATCTCCTTCCTTTATATTTTTATTAATTTTTTAAAAATATCCTTAATCTTTTGTTCTTCCAAGTGAATTTTGTTATTATTTTTCTAGTACAAATATATATATATATATATATATATTTGGCAATTTAATTGAGATGGCATTGAATAAGTAGATTAGTTTAGGCAAGATTTTAATTTTCATTATAATTATCTTAATTACAATTAATTTGATTATTAATTTATTTAATTATATTCTCTCCATAAACAATAAATATTTCTGACTTTGTATAAAGTGTTTTAGTAGAGTATATATATACATATATATATGTATATATAGTATAGTAAAGTGTTCATATAGTTCATGGTGTGTTTTGGCAGTTACAGTCCTATGTATTTTATTCTATTTGTGATTATTTCAAATGGGATATCTCCAACCTTTCTTGTAAGACTTTGTTAGTAATGTTAAAAAGTATTGATAATTTCTTTGGGTTCAATTTTCTATCTTGCTATTTTGCTAAAATTATTGATAGTTTCAACAAATTTTCTAGTTGAATCTCTAAGATTTTCACTAGCATATACCATCATGTCATTTCCAGAGAGAGTTTTACTACCACTCTGCCATTCTGATACCTTCAATTTCTTTTTTCCCCTTCTTATTGCTATTGCAAACACTTCTAATGCTATGTTAAATGATATAGGTAATGATGGACATCATTGTTTCACTCCTAATATTATTGGGATGGCTTCCTGCTTCTCTACTTTACAGATATAACTTGCTGACACATTTAGGTAGATGCTTTGTGTCATTTTAAGAAAAATTGCATTTTTATATGCCTTTCAGAAATTTAGTAGGAATAAGTATTGTATTTTGTCAAAGGTATTTTTCTGCATCTCTTGATATAATCATCTGGGTTTTGTATTAATTTTATTGTTGATATTTATTGATTATGTGGTTAATTTTCCTTACATTAAACTATCACTGCCTTCCTGTTATTAATCTTGTTTGGTCATAATGTATTATGTTTGTGACAAATTTTTGTAGTCTCCTAGACAGTACTTTGTTTAGAATTTTTGCATCCACATTCATTAATTAGGCTATTTTATAATTTTTTTCTCTGTTATTGCTATTCCTGATTTAGGCATCAACACATATTTGTTTTGTTAAAGATGTTTGGTAATATTTCCTTCTTTCCTTCTTTTTTTCCAAATAATTTAATATTGGAATTAGTTGGTGTGTAATTAGAAATCTTGAACCCTGGAACTACATTACCCAGCACCCCACTCTCCTCTTGTCATTACATACTGACATAGGCAGGATATACATTCTTCCTTTTTCCTCCTAGCTTTCTCTTTCCTTCCTGTCATGGCTTTGGTGGAGTAGCCTTTTTGAGCAGATGAATTAGCCTGGGCTCATGGTTTTATTTTGTTAAATAATTACCTTTTTATTCCTTTACTTCTCGTGATTATTAATAAATCTTATAAAATATAATATTTGGAGTTATTGTATATTGATTTTAATTTAATTCATGGCAACCAGCAAATTTCAAAAATAATTCTCAATTTTTAAAAGATAGCCTAGATGAATTTTGCAAAGCTGCGTTTCTCTCCTGCTGTTTCTGGTGTCCTGCTCTTGAAGTTTTTGGTTTGTTCCCCCCCTCCCCATTTTTGACTGGGTGTCTGCCTACTTTCTTTAGTTTGAATGACTTGGGGGGGGGGGCTCTTGGCAGAGGAGGGATAAGTCACTTCTCTCACCCATCTCCCTTCTCAGTATTTTTCTCTTTTGTTCTCCCATTGTCCTCTTTCTATTAATCTAGTCTTTCTTCTCTTATTCCCTCAGTCCCTTAAGGGGCCTTCTTTTGCTTTATCACTCCCTTATCCTATCCCAGTCCCTCTATTAAAACCTTCCCCTTTCTGCCCCGCTTCTCTGTGTGCTAAAAAGATTTTTATCCTTCTTATTCTGGATGTTGCTCTTTCTTTATTCCAGATCTGATGAGAGTAGGCTTCTAGTACTACCAGCCCTCTACTCCCTCCTCCCCCTTTCCATGGCAGTTCCTCCACTCAATCCTCCTCCATATGATATGGTCATTCCATCCTACCTCTTTCTGATCTAATACACTTTTACTTCAATTTCATCTATGCATGTCCCTTCAAAGGATCAAGGCAATAATGCCATTCCCCGTGCTCCTAAATAGCATTTTCCAATACATTTATCAAATATTTTTTTTCCATTTTGGGTCACTTATAATGTCTTTCATCCTTATCTTTTTATGTTTCTTATAAACCAAAATTTCTATTGGGCTCTGGATTTTCCCCCAGGAATAGCAGAAAATCCTTTCATTCACTAAATATTCTTTTTTTGCCTTTAATAATCCAGCTCATCTTTGCTCTGTTTGTTATTCTTATTTATAAGCTGAGTTCTTTTGCTTTACAATGTCCTGAATTCTATTATTGTTGTAGCTGCTTAGTTTTGTGTTTTCTGACAGTAACTTCATAGTATTTATTTTTCCTATTACTGGCAGTATTTATTTTCCCATAAACTGGAAGGTATGGAATTTAGCAACGGTGTTCTGTGAATTTTCATCTATATGTCTGGTGATTGGTATAGATTAGTAGATTCTTTTGATTTATTTTCTACCCTCTGATTCTATAATTTCTGAGTAGATTCCCTTGATGATTTTTTGAAATATGGTATCTTAATTATTTTTTTTAGTCATAACATTCCAGAAATCCAACTCTTCTCATATTGACTCCCTTTGATCTATTTTCCAGGTAAACTATTTGTGTATGTGATGTCATCTTCTTTATTATCTTCTATTAGTTCATTCTTTTGATTTGGCTTTATTTCTGATGGTTGTAAGAGATCATAAGATTCACCTTGTGCAATTATAGTAGGTAATAAATTATTTTCTTCTTTGAGATTCTGGATCTCTTTTTCCATAACTATGATTATTGTTTTTATATTTCTATTTATTTTAATATTTTATTTATATCATATAATATTATATTTATATATAACACATAACTATTATTTAAACTTTTAGAGTTTGACAAATATCCATATTCAAATGAATAAAAAGTTATTAAATGCTGACTAAAGAGAAAGGCATTTTTCTCCTTGTTTGAACAACATACCTTTAAAATGACAAACCTATTTCTTTTTTCCTTTGGGCAAAAGAATGGCTTTCTTTCCCATTCTTTTGGCTTTTTATTTAATATATATTTGGTCATCTGTTTGAATACTTTGTTGATATACTTGTAGAAAAATGCATTTTAATTCATGGTTTCATTAGGATAACTTTTGTTGTATGTTAGGTAAATCTAACAAAATTGTAAGAGTGCTAAACTTGGTGTCCCAGAACCTTAGTTCTGGTTCCAGCTCTGGGGCTTGTTCACTATCTGGCACTGGGCAATTTAATTCATCTTCAGGTACACCAATTTCTTTATCCATGAAATGGGAAGAAAGCCAATGAAACTAAAGATGCTGAATATTTTTTTTCAAGCAAAAACAAAACAACACACACACACACACTAAAGAAACTCAGAAAAACAACCCTACCTTCTGCGGTTATTGGGACAAAATAAGATGTGTGGAAAAATATTATAACTCTAAAATGCCATATAAAATTATGCATTTTGATAAACATTTAAATAGCCATATATTTTGGAGTATGAAAGATTAAATTTGTCCACATTGGAAAATTTAAGTTGAAACTTGTACTAATTTGTTGTAAAGGCCTACATACATCTTGTGAATGCTATTTTTTTTGCTAGATTTATGAAAATCGCCTTGTTCTTTGATTCATATGCATTTGCAAGAGGAGAAAACACATTCTATTAATTATTTTCCATAAAGCACATTTTAGCTCAGACTATCTAAGAGAGGTCTAGGAAAGCAAGAGAATATTATAATTTTTTTAAACTAAATGTGGCCTGAAACTGACTTTTAAAAATACTCATAGAAATGAAAAATACACGCTTTCTTTTTCTCTTTTGAGAAAGAAATGCCTTACATACAAAAATTTAAAATTCAAGAGGATCCCCAAAAATACATTTTAGCACCCCAAGAGACAGACTCGAATTTGAACTGCAGCTTTGGAAAGTTTGCTCCTGCATTGTTTTAGACCCCTGAGCTAGGGACTGAATCCTGCAAATCTAGCAATACTAGAACATTAAGATTAACTATAAGATATTATCAGTGCTTATTTATGATTTAACATTGTTTTCATTAAATCCTTTGCATTTTGTTTTTGAAAATAAAATTATGCATGAAAAAATAGTTTTCTTTTAAATTATATAAACATATATTTGTACACATTTATGAATGAATGCATAAATGTATAAGTTTACATACAGATGTGTGTATCCTGCATTTTAATGTAGTTTTATTTGGAAGGTTAAGGAAATTGCATGCTATAAAATAGAGGGAGGATTTAGATGAGTACTTATTTCTTAAATAAATATAAATTAAATTAAATTACTTTGATATTATAATTTGATTGAATAATAATTACCAAAATATTTTTTCTTTGGAGAACTGCAGATTAATGAATCTCTTTTCCTTTTTTAAAGATTTTATATGAAGCTATAAATAGGCTCATAGACTCCTACTCAACATAAATGTACTTTTTCTTTAAGAAGCATGATGTCTAAAAATATATTGAAATTTATTTCTACATCTCAGTTTTAATTTAGCTTTGCCCTCTATTCATAAAAGCATGTTGCAGTGAGGGAAGAGAAAACAACGACTTTTTTTTTTTTAGGAATGACTTTAAATTTATTTATTTATTTATTTATTTATTTATTTATTTTAATTTAAGTTAATTTATTTAGTCAAATAGAACATTATGCCTTGGTTACAAGAATTATATTATTTCCTTCCCTCCCTTACCCCCACCCTTTCCCGCAGCCAACATGCAATTTCATTGGGTATTACATGTGTGCTTGATCAAAACTTATTTCCATGTTGTTGGTGTTTGCATTAGGATGTTCATTTAGAGTTTACATCCCCAGCCATATCCTCTTGACCCATATATTGAAGCAGTTGATGTGCTTCTTTGTTTCTACTCCCACAGTTTTTCCTCTGTATGTGGAGAGTGTTTTTTCTCATAGATCCCTCCAAGTTGTTTAGATCACAGTGTTGCTACTGATGGAGAAGTCCATTACATTTGATTGTACCACAGTGTCTCTGTGTACAATGTTCTCCTGGCTCTGCTCCTCTCACTCTGCATCAATTCCTGGAGGTTGTTCCAGTCTCCATGGAATTCCTCCACTTTATTATTCCTTTAAGCACAATAGTATTCCATCACCAACAGATACCACAACTTGTTCAGTCATTCTCCAATTGAAGGACATCCCCTCATTTTCCAATTTTTTTTGCCACCACAAAGAGAGCAGCTATAAATATTCGTGTACATGTCTTTTTCCTTATTATCTCTTTGAGGTACAAACCCAGCACTGCTATGGCTGGATCAAAGGGAAAACAGTTTTTTAGTCACCTTTGGGCATAGTTCCAAATTGCCCTCCAGAATAGTTGTATCAATTCACAAATCCACCAGGAATGTATTAATGTCCTGACTTTGTCACATTTCCTCCAGCATTCATTACTTTCCCTTGCTGTTATGTTAGCCAATCTGCTAGGTGTGAGTTGATATCTCAGAGTTGTTTTGATTTGCATCTCTCTGATTATAAGAGATTTAGAACACTTGCATGTGCTTATTAATAGTTTTGATTTCTTTTACTGAAAATTGACTATTTATGTCCCTTGCGCATTTATCAGTTGTAGAATGGCCTGATTTTTTTGTACAATTGGTTTGCTCTTTATAAATTTGAGTAATTAGACCTTTGTCAGACATTTTTGTTATGAGGATTGTTTCCCAATTGGTTGCTTCCCTTCTAATTTTGGTTGCATTGGTTTTGTTTGTACAAAGACATATTAATTTGATGTAATCAAAATTATTGATTTTACATTTTGTGATTTTTTTCTAGCTCTTGAGCTGTTTGTTATTTTTAGGAAAGGCCCTTCTATTCTTATGCTTTCTAGTATTTTCAGAAGGAATGTTGTATTTTGTCAAAGGATTTTTCTGCATCAATTGAGATAATCATGTAATTTTTGTCAGTTTGCTTGCTAATGTGGTCAATTATGTGGATGGTTTTCCGAATATTGAACCATCCTTGCATTCCTGGTATGAATCCTAACTGGTCATAGTGAATAATGCTCATGATCACTTGCTGGAGTCTTTCTGCTAGTATCCTATTTAAGATTTTTGCATCTATATTCATTAAGGAGATTGATCTATAGTTTTCTTTCTCTGTCTTTGACCTGCCGGGTTTTTGGATCAGTACCATATTTCTGTCATAAAAAGAATTTGGTAGAACTGCTTTTTTGATTATTCTATTAAATAATTTGTATAATATTGGGATTAGTTGTTCTTTCAAGGTTTGATAGAATTGATTTGTGAATCTGGACTTGGGGATTTTTTCTTAGGGAGTTCTTTGATGGTTTGTTCAATTTCTTTTTCTGATATGGGGTAGTTTAGGTAGGTTATTTATTCCTCTGTTAGTTTAGGCAATTTATATTTTTGTAAATATTCATCCATATCACCTAGATTGCTATATTTATTGCCATATAATTGGGCATAAATATTTTTAATGATGGTCTTAATTTCCTCTTCATTGGAGGTGAGGTCTCCCTTTTCATCTTGGATACTATCAGTTTGGTTTTCTTCTCTCCTTTTTAAAATTAGATTGACCAGTACTTTGTCTATGTTATGTTTTTTTGAAGTACCAGCTTCTTGTCTTATTTATTAAATCAATAATTCTTTGACTTTCAATTTTATTAATTTCTCCTTTGATTTTTAGGATCTCTAGTTTAGTCTTTATCTGAAGATTTTTAATTTGTTCATTTTCTATTTTTTAATATGCATGACCTATTCATTGACCTATGCCTTCTCTAATTTGTTAA
The DNA here is from genome assembly GCF_027887165.1 of Monodelphis domestica. Lineage (NCBI taxonomy): Eukaryota > Metazoa > Chordata > Mammalia > Didelphimorphia > Didelphidae > Monodelphis > Monodelphis domestica. The sequence goes on from NC_077234.1 coordinate 254,624,676, forward strand.
TAAATGAACTCAAGGATATAAATTACCCTCCTGAGTACTGCTTTGCCTTCACCTCATAGATTTTGAAAGGATGTCTCATCATTGTCATTTTTTTCAATGAAATTATTAATTGTTTCTATGATTTGTTCTTTAACTAACCAATTCTGGAGAATCATATTGTTTAATTTCCAATTAGTTTTTGATTTGCCTCTCCATGTACCCTTACTAATTATTATTTTCATAGCATTATGATCTGAGAAGGTTATATTTATTATTTCTTCTGTTTTGCACTTGTTTGAAATGTTTTTATGCCCTACTACATCGTCAGTCTTTATGAATGTACCATGTGCTGCTGAAAAGAAGGTGTATTCCCTTTTGTCCCTATTTATTTTTCTCCATTTATATATTAACTCAAATTTTTCTCAGATTTCATTCACTTCTTTTACCTCTTTCTTATTTACTTTTTGGTTTGGTTTATCTAGTTCTGATAGAGTTCAGGTCTCCTACTAGTATATTTTTTCTATCTATTTCATTCTTGAGCTCTACTAGTTTTTCCTTTAGAAATTTGGAAGATATGCCATTTGGTGCATACATGTTGATTACTGATATTCCCTCTTTGTCTATACTGCCTTTTATCAGGATGTAATTACCTTCCCTATCTCTTTTAACTAGATTTATTTTTACTTTGGCTTTGTCAGATATCATGATTTCAACTCCTGCCTTCTTTTTATCAGTTGATGCCCAATAGATCTGATTCCATCGTCTTACTTTCACCCTATGCATATCTATATTCCTCATGTGTGTTTCTTGTAGACAGCATTTGGTAGGGTTTTGTTTTCTAATCCACTCTGCTATTTGCTTGTGTTTTATGGGTGAGTTCATGCCATTAACATTCAGAGTTATGATTATCAGCTGTGTTTCCCAGATTTTGATTTCCACTCCTAGTCCTGCCTTTCTTCTTTCACTGTTTCCTTTTCCAACAATGTTTTGTTTTTAATCAGTCCCCCTAATTCCCACCCTTGTTTTACTTCCCTTTCTACTCCCCTTTTATTCCTCTCTTATTTTCTTTACAGTCTTTTTATACTACCCCCACCCTCTCCCTTCCTTTTACTGCTTCCCTCCTCACCAGTCCATTTGTTACCCTTCTACTTCCCAATAGTTTGCAAATCAATTCTCTGCCCCAATGTATTTTATTGTTCTTCCTGCATTGAGTCAATTTCAATGAACATGAGTTGAGTATTTCCTATCTCCAACCTCTTTACCCTTCCAGTGTATTGATGTTCTCCCCTTCCCACTGTGAGCTTCTTTGTGACATATAAATTTATCCCCTTTTTTCTTTTCCCATTTATTTTAGTAATAACCTCTTTTTTTAGCTTTAGTTGTGTGTGTGTGTCTATATATATATATATATATATATATATATATATAGACACACACAGATATATGTGTATTCATGCATACATATATCTATATACATATTTATGTCTTGGCATTTCATCCTATTCACTTTGTCACTGTTCCCTCTGTGTGTAATTCTTCTAGCTACCCAGTTAATAATAACAATTTTTAAGAGTTACCAATGACTTCTTTTCTTATAGATATTCATATCATTTTAACTTATTGGGTCTCTTAAAATAAAATTTTATTTTGTTTTGGTTTGTTTTTCTTTTTTCCCTCTTTCTTAATTACCTTTTGATGATTCTCTTGAGTTCTGTGCTTGGGGATCAAATTTTCTGTTCAGTTATGTTCTTTTCTTTACAAATGCTTGGAATTCTTCTATTTTGTTAAATGTCTATACTGTCCCCTGTAAAAATATAGTCATTTTTCTGGGTAATTGATTCTTCATTGTAGACCTATTTCCCTTGCTTTCTGGAATACAATATTCCATGTCTGTCGGTCCTTCAGTGTAGATGCAGCCAGTTCTTGTGTCATCCTCATTTTCCATGGTATCTGAATGACTTTTTTTAGCAGCTTGCAATATTTTTATCTTGGTCTGACAGTTCTTGAATTTGGCTATAACATTCCTGGGTGTTGTCAGTTGGGGATTAAGTACAGGAGGTCATCTGTGGATTCTTTCAATTTCCACTTTTGCCTCTTGTTCTAGAATATTGGGGCAGTTTTCTTGGATCATTTCCTGTAAAATGATATCCACGCTTTTTCATTTGTCATGGTCTCACAGTAGACCAATGATTCTTAAGTTGTCTCTCCTGGAACAATTTTGTAAATGTTCTCTTTTGTGAATGAGGTGCTTCATATTTTCTTCAATTTTTTCATTCCTTTGATTTTGTTTTATAGTGTCCTGCTCCTTGTGAAGTCACTTGTTTCTAGTTGTTGTATTCTGGATTTTATAGACTGGATTTTAAAGACTGGATTTCATTCCTGGCTTTTTGGTCATCCTCCTTCTGGTCTGATTTTCTTTGGAGGTCATGTTTCATGTCCTTTGCCTCATTTTCAAGTGGGTTGATTTTGGCTTTCAAGATACTATTTTCTTGTTTTACTTCAAGTGCCTCTGTTTCCAGATGACTTATTTTATTTTTAAATTATTTTCCCAGTTGTCTTCAGCCTCTCTTAATTGTGTTTTGAATTGTATTTTGAGTTCTTCCAGAGCCTGTACCCCATTTGCTGGGGTTTCTGTTTTTTTGAATTGTGTCCCCTCATCCTTCTCTGTTCCATTTGCTCTTTGTTCATTGCCTGGATAGAAACTGTCATTTGTAATTTCTTTTTTCTTTTTCTGTTGTTTGCTCATATTTACCCCTTCTTTACACCCTGTAGTTGTCTGTGCTTTTGCTCCTCTCATTTTTTTGTGGTTTGGGGCTTTTCTCTTAGCCTTCACCCTTGGATCTTTGTGTACAAATCTCTCAGCGCAGTCTTTGGGGGAGGGGTTTTGGAGCTTGAGCTTCCCTGCCCTCTGAAAGATTGGACTGGAATAAGTCCATCTGGGTTGAGCTGGATATGCCCCAAGGCCAAAACCTCGGGAATAGGGGGTAATATGGAATGTCTTCTCTGCTTCAACTGGGCTGCCTGCTCTAATCTTCTTCTCTAACTGTTTCTCCATCGCCTGTGTTCAGTGCTCTGAACCTGGCATAGCTTTACCCTCATGGTACTCACTCCAGACCAGCACCTTTGCCCACCCAGATGTTCCATTTGTCACTGGAGGCTTAGAGTTCTAGGTGGTGGAAGGGTCCCAGGACCTTCCTTCTTCCTTCCCCTTAAGCCTGAGTGTTCTTGAATTCTGGCTTTTGGGGAGCATACCTTTTATGTTGAGTCCAGCAGGAGGGTTCCTTGTCTCTGTCTTGTTGTTAAGTTTGATTTTCCATCTCCTAGGAGCATTTAGTTGTAATCGGTAAGGAAGGTTTTCAGAGCTCTGAACTTTCTCTGCCTCTATGCCACCATCTTGACTCCGCCTTCTCCTAGAATCAACATTTCTTCTAAGAAGAATTATTTTCAAAATCATTTTAAGATAAAAATGTTGTTTATCAAGTGTTTCTGTTTTTATCTTCTGTCAGATCAGATGACCTTTTCTCATATAGGTTGGAAATTGGAAACTACAATGTGAAAGTAGATAAATATACCTATAAATTTGTAGCTTCAGAATATGTTTTGCAAAAGTTACATAGCATGCAAATAATACACAAATAACTAGGTTTTTAGATATATTTAATAAAATTAAATCAAAAAGTATAATGTTTAAAGTGGTGTATTATTATAATGATAGCAAGGTAAATAAATACTGCCAGGTAGTATAATTGGTAGAGTTCCATGTCTGGAGTCAGGAAAACCTGAGTTTGAATCCTATCTTAGACATTTACTATCTATGTGATCCTGGGCAAGTTTCTTAATTGCCCTCTGCTTCAGTTCTCTCATCTATGAAATAGAGATAATAACTCATATAGTTATGTAAATTAAATGAGATAATAACTGCAAAAAACCTAGCACAGTCCTTGGAATATTTTCAATATCATAAAAATATTATTATTCATGTTATCATTCTTGTTATATAATACCTGGGACATAGTAGATGCTAAATAAATGTTGTTATTATTTTCATTATTATTATATATAAACATTATAGTAATTGTTATTAACAATACTATGGCCACAAAATTTGAACTAGAATGGAAATGTGTTTCTACTGAGGGAATGCAAGCTCCACAAAGTAAGTGATTATTTCATTTTGGCCTTGTAACAATAACACCTAGCATAGTTCCCAATATGTAATATGAACTAGATCAATTATTGATTTATTGACCACAAAAGCAATCTAATTCAACATTATCTAAAAGGACATGTCTTATAACACATTCCCAAGAACTAGTTTTGAAGATGTCATTCTGTGAGATCATACCACTTCCCAAGATACTCCATACCACTACAATAAGTGCAAGTTGTTAGAAAGATTATATTTTTCTCTTTATATCATTTGCTTCTTAAATTTCTATCCATTATTCCTAGTTCTACTCTCTGGAGGCAAGTAGAATATGTCTAATTCCTCTTCCAAATAATAACTTTTCAATGTTCATAAATGTAGCTCTCGTGTCCCACCTGATTGTCCATTATCCCATGGGAAACATTCATTATTCTTCTGAATGGACCTTACATTATGCCTACTAGTTCTATTGTCATCATGGCCATTTGAAGATGTTTATACTTAACAATGTTTACTGAAAATGTAGCAACCAGAATAAAAAAAAATAATCTGATGTGACCTGATCAATCCATAATACCAGAAAATTATCATCTCCCTCATTGTAGACGGCCAGATTTCCTTGATGCAGTCTCTCTTAATAACATTATTCTTTTTTCGTTGCTGTGTTCCACATTCTTGCTAATATTGCAAGTGCTGTCCACTAAAACACCAGAAAACTTTCCATATTCCATGGTCATGCTTACTAACTGTGGGTGTGCCCCAAGGCATGCTCCTGGTTCCTCTTCTCTCATTCCTCTACACTCTTTCACTTGGTGATCTCATCAACTCCCATTGATTCAAATATAATCTCAATACAGCTGATACTCTTATTTATGTAGCCCTGACCTCTTTCTGATCTACAGTATCAATTTGCCAGTTCCTTACTTGATATCTTGAATTAAGTATGATATACACACCTCAAATATTCTATGTACAAAGCAAAATTCATTATCTATCCTCTCAAATTCTCTCCATTTGTCAGCTTTTCTTTTACTTTCAAGAGCACAGACTATCAATTTTGTATTATCGTGAACACCTCATTTTAATCACCCCACATATGCAATTTGTTGCATTGTCTTGTATTTAACTTCACATCATCTTTAATATGTATCTGTTTCTCTCTAATCATACAGTTGCCACTCTGGCATGAACCCACATTACCTTATTTCTGGACTATTGAAAAAGCCTTCTGTTGGTCTCAGTGTCTTAAGTTAATCCCAACTCCAGTCCACCCTCAATTCAGCTGTCAAAGTGATCACTCTCTAGCATAGGTCTGTCAAAGTCACATGCCTAAAACAAAATCAATAGACTCTCTTTTCCCCCTGGGATCAAATATAAAGACCTTAATTTATTTTTAGACACTGTCACAACTTATTTCTTTTGTATCATTTTTAGTCTTCTTGTCCTTTACTTTCTTCAGTGAAGGTAACAATTAGTCTACATGCTATGCCTTGGACATGATATTCTTTCTCTCTCATCTTGTCTTTCCATATGTGAAATGTTTTCTGTCATCACTTTCACCTGGTTTATTCATGACATACTTTAGATCCCAACTTCTTTAGAAGTCTTTGTTCCTTCCCTCTGGGACAATATTTTATTTACGCTGTTTGTTTCATATTTCATGTAGTTGTTTGTATGTTATCCCCTGCATTCAAATGTGAGCCCCATCCCCAATCAAGGACAAAGAACTAATATCTTCCTTTCTTTATTTTCCCATCACTTAGCATAGTGCCTGACATAAAAGGTACTTAATAAATTAGATCTGACTGAAAAAATCTTGTTTTTATTTTCTATTAATTTTCCTCTTTTGTACTATTGATTTTTTGAAAATAGCTGTAACTTTACATTTGTTTGTATTTCAGTAGGAGGTTGGCCAGATTTTCCCAAATAACTTGATTACAAACTGGACAATAAACCATTGTTTAAAAGCTTTTATGTTTATCTTTTTAAGGAAGATGTCAATATATTTTTTAGTTTTACTTGCAGTAAAACTTTCAGCAACTGCCATCGCCCCTCAAGTGAATTGATTGACTTGGATTCTTAGAAGTATCTGCTTTTGTTGGAAGTGCTACTTTTTGGCAATGGACAATAAAATAAATATTAAGAGAGCACTTGGGACTTTCTCCCACCCAGGATTCTCTCTTGAGAAAATTTTAACCCATCCAATTGCACTGTGAATCCTCCAAAGAACATAAAAATCCAGACAGATGAACTTGTTCAAATGCAAAAACTGCTATTGTCATTGACAAAACCACTTCTGTATCTTTGTGTTCTAGGGAAAGGTAGAGTATCTAAATCTGAGCCCAGTTTGTTAGCTACTTTTCCATCAGAAGCTTACCAGTCCTTTCCATTTCCCCTCCCTCGCCCAACTTTGTACCCTTCTTGAAATCTTCCTCACTATCAATAGCCCAAAATGACTTGACTCTTTATGCACTTTCTTTGGATGCATTTATCTCCCCATCTGCTCCTTATTCCCTATCTTACTTTGTGATTAATCTATTAAAATGGTTGTATAATTTCTTTTCACAAACTGTTAAAATGTATTTAAAGGGCAATCTTAAACAGGAGAAGAATATGGAGGATGGGGAAGATGTTTTGAAATAAGCATAACAAATGTACTTTGGGAGCATTTTGTATTTTTCCTGGGGATGGAAAGTGGGGAAAATGTTTGGATGTACTTGTAGATTAGTTACAGAATGAGGATTGTCTGCATATATTATATTAATAGGCATGTCTGGATTCTTGTATTCAGAGGTCCTATTTGAAGAGCAAATGTACAATTCCCAGTTTTTGGAGGTGTTGGTGCAGGAGACATTTGACTTTTGTGTTTGTATCTCCCTTTATAACTGTTGTTCAGACCCATGATTTTTGGGGAAGGCGTGGGAAGGGGATTTGAAATAAAAAATTTTAGAATGCTTTAAAAATTAGTAATTATACTTAATAACAATTCCACTTTCAGGGTTGTTTTATTTTTTCTAATCTTCCATGAAACTTGTATCATCATATATGCTTTTTTATTATTGTGATTTCATCATTTTGATATCTTATTTATATATGATTTCACTGGGGCAACATTTACAATGAAGACATTCCCTCTACCAATCTAAATTCATTTTTAGCCACTTTTTCTGAAGGATATGAAAATCAACATTTGAAAATCTTACCTTTTGTGTAATTCTTCACAGTTGTATATGTAAATTAAATGAAAAAGGTGAAAGAATGTAGTTTTTGGTATATTACCCAATTAAATTCTAATGTGTTACACACTTCTTATTGCCTGTCTGATATATTAGAAGAAAACTTAAATCCTTTCAGGCTCAAATTGTCCTTAATTACATGCTAAATTCCTAGATTTCAATCTAGAAATAATTCAGTTTATTAAGGAGTCATCAAACATTCATTTTAGATGCTAGTATTTATTCAGCTTAGTAATTGAATGTACTCTACTCTTAACTTTAGATCCAGGAAGTATGAATTAACCTGAACACACAATTATGTCAGACCTTGTATAAACTCGTACTTTCTCACATTGGCACAGGTTCAATCATTGTTCAAAATGAGTTCTTTAAAACGAAACACTCATTCAAATGGTGGCGTATAACAAGTAAAAATTATCTATGATATGCTCTTTTCTGGGATTTTTACTTCTAAATGAAAGTTAGATATAATATAGTGTATTAGGCAGGAAGATGCTACATAATCAATAGGACTAATCAATGTGTGGCTACCACATTTTAATTATAGTTGTTTTTAATAGAAAATTCATCTTATTGATTTTTTTGAAAATATGACTAAATAAGAAATGATGTGATAAAATATTATAGCATATTTACAATTATATAATTAATATAATGACAGATATATTTGTCATAAATAAATTCTATGTTGTACTATTTATAATTATGATAAGTAGTCATAATTATAAATAATTTTAAATTATATAATAGAAAATATAAATATCCTAAAATGATAAGTAGTATGTAAGTATATGTAATTATTATAGTACATATTATGGCAAAAAATACTTATATGATAGTATATTAGTTTAGATTAGATGATATTATACTTGTCATGTCATTGATTTTGTATATTTGTAAGGAAATAGTTTTTAATAATGCTAATTGGAATATAAACACATAACACATGTATTAGGCATACTGTATGTACATATATATAATAGGTTCAATGGCTGAGAGGGCGACTCAGCAAAGCACTGTGGAGTGCTCAGGGCGTGTTGGAGCACAAAAGACAACAAGGCCATCCAATGCAGCTGAGGAAGTCTCCAGGTGTAATGACTTATCGTGCCAATGGACCCAGGCTTCCAATGCTGAGAGAGTGGGACTGTCTCTGTGCATCAACTTTTCCACTTAAATTTCCTTCAAGCACAAGTGTCTTTGTGCACACTCATCTACATCACAGATGAAAGGGCACAAAGACAATCGTCATCCTCGGTTCCCAAGAGACTACTACTATACTATACTATACTATACTATACTATACTATACTATACTATACTATACTATAATATGTAAGAATATACATATATTTATTTATGCATGTATATATGTTTATGTGTGTATGTATATGATATTTGGAAACTTCTTATACTTTGAGGCAAAAATAAAAACAATTTCTACTTATGTTCATTTATCTTTTCCTAGATTATGATTTGTCTTTATTAAAATAATTATATAAATACAAAGCTAATTATCTATTGCAAATAGTTTTCTAGACGAATGCAGCTGTGTATAGTAAAGCTACAGTGTCAGCATTGATAGGATAATTTTATGTGCTATCCATGTGTGTGGAATAAGCAGATTAATACTCATTTCTCATCTCTTTAATTTTTCCCTTGTGGAAATTTAGATAAAATATTTTGAGTAATTATTGACCTTATTATAAAGTCTCTTGAACCTCTGAGAGTGGGACATTTTCAGTAAACATGATATACACAAACATGGACATATGGAGTATCTCACTAAAGGAAATCTATCTTCCTTTTGAATTTATGGTGGATGTCTTCTATCACATTGGCAGAGAGACTTTTGCTGAGTATATGTCATTTTAATACCTTGCTTGACAATAATGATTGAAGATTTATTAAACAAATGTATACTAATGTTAGATATATTAAGACATATAATTTTATCATGTATATCAAAAGCACTTTGTTGTAGATGTTTTTAAGTTTCATTGTTTTTTATTGAAACCAATGGGTGTGTGTTCAAATATGTGAAACACTCACATATATTATATGTGCATATGATTCACAGATAATATCATATATTCTATGTATTTTCTAATCTACTATGTTAGCAAAGATATGTAATCTGATGAAGAATATCACTAAAGAAAGCTAGCCTCATTAAATTTTTTTCTAGAGTGTCCTTAATATACATACATGTTTTTTCTTATAATGCTAAGAAAGTAGACATGGTTTGTTATTTTATTGATTTTTTTTTAAATAGCATTATTTCTCATTTATAATAAAATCCATGATTTTTTCAGTCTTCTTGTATACATACTTCATTTGATGCCAGTGATCAATACTCTTCATTTTTTTTTTTGCTTCCAATATATACTTATTCTCTCCCATTGACCTTCCTTCTTTATTTTTTAGAACACTTTCTACTTACTTATATAACACATTAGGATACATCCAAATGAGGAAATTCCATTGTTATTTATGGGAAAATGAATTGTAGATATTTTATAGATTTTTTTCTCATTTCCTTCTTTTGTCATCCTTCAGTTTTTGAACATTAATAATGTTACAATTTAATTGAATAGGGTATCTTATCAAATTTATTTATACTCATTTTTCTTCATTACTACAAATTATTTTATTATTTTTATAAACATGTTTAAATTCAAAACTAATATTGCCATTGGTTGTCATTTCCATCTGCTTAGTAATCAGATAAAAAATTTGCTAAGGCACTTATAAAGATAATTGATTAGTGTATTTTAAACTTCATTAGGACAATCTCATAGCCTATTCAAATATTTATTTTTTTCATTGATTTCACCAGTAAAATCATAAACGGCTTATTTAAGTGAGTGAAATTGCAACTCTCTCAATGTATGACATACTTTCTCATTTTTCTTCTTTCTACTAATTTGATAATGACTTGAATCCCCATATTTGACTAAGTCAGAAATTGCTTCCACAGCAAAAACTGATGTTCACTTCATTTTGTTAAACTATAATCAATTTTTGAGTAATGTTGTTTAGTACTCACTGTATTAGTGTTCCCCAACTCTCATCTTAAAAGAAAATACACTTAATATAAACACAAGCTTTCTATTTGGCATATAAGCACTCTTTTGCTCCATATTTCAACTACATTTTTATTAAAGTCACAAAATAGGAAATGATGTCAATTTAATTTTGAAGATATTTTCAAATAGAATTTTTTTTTGCCACCCAATTCTCTTGAACAGCAGGTAAAAATAAACTACAATTATTTATAAATTTGTAGTTGATGGGTCAATAATCTGAAAGTGTTTAATTTTTTTGTGATTGGTGCACATTATACCCAATTCCCCCAAATTCCCCCTTTATGCCACTGTCACATAAGGAGAAGGTTATACAAGAATAGGGAACACTTTGTAGGTCTCTTAAAATTAAACATATGAAAAGTGGACTGGTATAGTGGATAGAGACATGGCTTCCTCGGAGCCAGGAAGACCTGAGTTCAAGGACCATGTCTGAAACATACTGACAGCATGGCTCTTAGCAAGTCCCCCCCCCCCCCCCCCGTTTTTGTTTTGTTTTGTTTTGTATATGGTATTAAATATAATACACTATAATGTTATAGTTGAAAAATTGAAAGAATTCTGAATCTGTTATAAAAGGCATCTATGGGTTATATAATTGAAAAAAATATTAAAAAAACCAAATAGATAAACATTCTAATCTTGCCTCTCTCCCATCATTTTTCTGCATGATGTTGAATGAATTAATTAGAAACCTTTATCATTATCAGATGATTACTATGTACCTAAAATTGTACTCATCCATGAAGACAGAGATTCAGTTAAGCAAAATTGTTTTTATACTCAAGGGAGCAGGGAGCTGGACAACATATAAAGATGAACTAGAAAGGGAATGAGAGCAACTACAGATATGAGTAATCTGGTTTGGAAATACATAAGAGGTTATATGATGTGAAGGCCTGTTTTCTGGTAAGATAAGTCAAATTCTCACTTAGAGTCCAACTTCTACTTCCAATTTCTACATTCTGGTAGCAGGGGGTATAAGGATGGTAAAGAGCATTGCTTGCTGGTATGAAGGCAACATGTTTGAAAAATAACATAGCTGTAGACTAGTGCCTTAAATTCCTTGAACTTCAGTTTTCTCATTTGCAAAATGAAAGGATTGTGCAAATTGTTCTCAATGAAGCTGACATATAAATATTAACTGAGCTGTAGTGCTCTGAATTAACATGGTACTCTCCTATATTCTATCTCATTCAATCTTCTTGATAAGCCTGTGAGTTAGATAGTGTAACAATTTTAATTTCCATTTTACTAATGAGAATATTGAGAGTCAGAAAAATCTTGATTTTCTAAGTATGATAGCTTGGAGGACTTAATGTAATACAATCAAAACATGAGTAAGTATGTGTTACACCTGAAAAATTAAAATTTTAATGAAATTATGTTACAATAAAAGTAAAAGGTTCAAAATAAATTATGGTTAAAAAAAACAAGGTTATATTCCTGCTCATTTTTTTGGTACATTAGACCACAGAAGTAAGAACTGTGTTTGGTTCTGGGATATATTGCAAAGCTTGAATATTTTAAGGGGAGCACAAACAACTGAAAAATACTAAAATGCTGTTTCAGGAGATGCACTGAAAGAAGTGCAAGTGATTATCTTAAAGAAGAGATTAATCAAATAAATTATAGCAATCCTGAATTATTGAAGGGTTTTCATGTAGAAGAGGAGTTGGCCTTTTTATCTGTGTTCTAAAGAGTAAAGAATTAGAATTCATAAGTTGAAACTAAAGGGAAATTATTTTTGGATTACTATAAGAATAACTTTCTATTTATTAGATATCTATTAAAATATAATGGGGAGCTTTGTGAAGAAGCAAGTTTCCTGAGGGGTAGAACCAAGATGGCACCTGGGTAGCACCAAAAGCTGAAACCTCTCTGACAATCCTTCCAAAACAATTTTTAAAAATACTTCAAAATGACAGGAGTCAAAAACCAACAGCAAGACAGAGTAAGGGGGTCTCCCTCTAACCACAACTTGAAAGGTAGGCAGAGAGAGTTGATTTTCACAAGATTTTCAAGGGATAAGGGGGAACTAGAAGTAAAATTGCAAACAGAAGAGTGCTGACCCACCACTCTCCCATTTGATGCACTAGTTTCTGAGCCTGAGTAGAAGACAACTTTGGTATCCCAGGACCCTGCCTATCCCACCAACAATAGAGCAGCCTGGACTACAGACCCACTCCATGAAATCCTAGTTCCTGGCACCAGCCCAGGGTGAAGCCTGGAATTCCATAGCACTTGGTCCTTTCGAGTCTGCACTATAGTGAAGACCTTAGCTCCAGGACAAAATAGATCACAGTGCCAAGACCTGCAAGTCATCAGAAAAGGAGAAAGAATAATCAGTTTTCAAATTTCACACAAAGGCAAAAAATAAAATGTTAGGAAAATTAGCAAAAACCAAAAGAAACAACTAAGTCTAGAACATGTTTATGGAGACAAAGAATTCACCGAATCAACAAGGGACAGTGAGATGCAAGCAACAACATGCAAAACTTCAAAGAAAAATGAAATTAGTCTTTGGCACTTAAAGAACTCAAATGAATTTTAAAAATCAAATAAGACAAACTGAATAAAATTGGAAAAAGAAATGAAAGTAATGCAAAAATAACAACTTAAAAGGCAAAATTGGTCAAATGGAAAAAGAGGGACAAAAATCAATGAGAAATAGAGTTTGGGGTGTTTTTTTTAAATGAAATTGACTTACTGTAAAAAGAGGCAAAAAAAATCCAATAAAGAAAAGACTGCCATAAAAAGTAGAATGGACCAAAAGGAAAAGGGGGATCAAAGGTCATAGAAGAAATTCATTATATAAAAATTAGAATTGTTCAAACAGAAGCTAATTATTTCAGAAGACTTCAATAAATACTAAAACAGAATCAAAAGAATGGAAAAAGGGAATAAAATATATATCTAATTTAAAAAACAACTGACCTCAAAAATAGATCAATGAGAAACAATTTAAGATATTGGACCTCCTAAAAGTCACAAACAAGAAAAAAAAAGTCTAAGCAACATATTATAAGAAAAAATCAAAGAAAGCAGCCCTAATATTCTTGAACAATAAGGTAAACTAGAATTGCAAATCCACAAACTGCTTGCTACAATAAATCCCTAAATGACAACTCCCAGGAAAGTTATGGCCAAGTTCAAGAACTCCCAGACCAAGGAGAAAATACTGCAAGCAGCCAGAAAGAAACAATTCAGATATCATGGAACCCCAGTCAAGATTACACAGGATCAGGTAGCTTCTACATTGATGGACTGTAAGACTTGGAATATGCTATTCCAGAAGGTAAGGGAACTGGGTTTACAACCAATAATCATCTACCCAAGAAAACTGACTACATTTGTTCAGGGGAAAGTGTTGTCATTTAATAAAATTGAAGACTTCAAAGCATTCCTAAAGAAAAGACCAGAACTAAAGAGAAAATTTGATATCCAAATACAAAATTCAAGAGAAGCATAAAAACAATAATAAAAAAGAAAAAAAATAAGTGCTTCAATAAGGTCAAATTGTCTATATTCCTAGATGGAAAGATGATATCTCTAACTCTTAAGCATATACATTGTAATAGGTAAAATTAAAATTAAGAGCCTGCAAGTAGTTTTAATAACTTTATTACAGCAAAGTAGTAATAGTAAAGAGAGAGAAAGTTAGGAAAGAGGTAGAGAGTTACTTAGCTTACTACTCTACTGGCCACCATGATTTATTGAAGCTCACCAATGACAAGAGTCTATTCAGGTTCCTTGTTCCAGCCAGGAGACATGGAACAGGCCCCTGTTCTAACCTTATAAGATCTTTTCTCCACCAACTAACTCTCACACATCACATCTCAGAAACCAACCATTCTTTCTTAATTTGCCTGGCACCATCCTGGGGTGCAGCCCCTATGTGATCAGTTTCCTGTCTTATTGGTTACTTGATTCTCTAACTTCCTTTCTCTGAGAGCCTGTCTATACCTGCACATCTCAGTAGTATTTTACCTTTGGGTCACTGAGAGGTAATGTTAATCAAGGGGACATAATGGAGAAAGAAATTCTCTTCCTACAACAGAAATTATAAGAAGTATACATAGACAGAATGTATGGTAGTAAGTTGTTTAAGATGATATGTAAAAAATCTAGAGGTGAAAAAGAGGATTGAATTAAAGGAAATGGAAAGAGAGAAGTAAAATGAGTTAAATTATATTACTTAAAGAGACACAGGGTGGGGAATACTATTACAATGGAAGGGAAGATTAGGGTGGCAATAGGTAATACTTAAATCTTATACTTACTGGATTTTGCCCAGAGAGAGAAGAACATCCAGGCTCATTGGGGTTTGGAATCCTATCTTACCATATAGAGAAGTAGAAGGGGAATAAGAAAGGGTGTAAAAACTAAATTAAATTCACAAAATGTTTCTTAGTTTCCATAGAGTTTATTAATATTTACTTGAATAAAAGACAGATATAGAGCTATTTAAGCCTATTCTAATCTTATTATAATCCAGCCACATGGCACTCTTCTTTATGGCTCTCTCTCTCCATCACCTTCCTTTCACTGCTGTGTCCAAGGCAATAGAGAGTGAGAACACTTCATGGAACTACCTCTTTTATATCATCTCCTTTAACCCTGGATCCATAATCTTTTCTTTCCAGGTCAATATGCCTAGGTCACTGTGGTGACCCATACTCACATAGTCATGTGTTGTAAAGCTATCATGGGACACAAGTAAGATGACCCCTGTATGTGTTCCTAGGGGAGGGGGGTTCCCTTCACAAGTAGGGAGGAGAGTAATATAAAGGATGGAGAAGTTTGGGGTTATTAAAAGACCATACAGAGAAGTAGGGGAATGTGGTGAAAAAAGACCCCTACCTCCTTATACTTGATTGGATTTTAGTGAAAGTGATAGGTTTAAGATAATCAGCATTGTGATTCTAAAGTGACTAGTATAAATTCCACTATAATCTTAATACAATCAGTACAATTCATAATTTTACAGGATTTCTAACTTAAGCATAAAAATTTCTTCTAACAGGATATCTATTCCCTTCCTAAGTTTGTACTTCCCTTTATCATAAGATGCTGACTATCTGAATCCCATGCCCCAATATGGCTATATGGGAATAGCCATCTCTTCCCCCAGATCAGATGAGAGAGAGGTAACAGTCATTTGACTTGACTAAGTCATTAGTCTAATGACTAATATGGGCTTTCCAAAATGAACTAACCAATCATCTTTGTAATTGGGTAACTGTTTCTAAATAAAGTCTATATGAAGTTCTGTCTTGTGATCTTGTACGGAAGTATTCATTTTTTTATAAAAACCAGGTCTTGGCCTCTGGGTGTTGTCTCTTGCCAGGGTCCAACAATGTAATACATGCAAGAGAATGCTTTTTTGGAGGACTTGGCCCTCTTCCAATAAAATCTAACTTCTACGTTGACTTGGAGAAATTTGGCTTTTTGACTGTATTTATCTAAATTGTCTATATGGAGTCTGTGGGTTTCTATTTCACAACAGGAAGAATAAGATGGGAGCTAGTGAAAAGGGGAGTAATATAAGGGAGGGGGGAGGGAGGAGTGATCAAAAGCAAAGGTATGGAGGGAAATAGTAGAAAGAGAAAGATCAGGATTAAAATTATATTAGACTTGGGACAACTGGCATGCACATGTGTATATATACACACGTTTACACATATACAAATATATGTATGCAAATAAATGTTCTCAAATATATTAAACTCCTCCCCCTTTTGTGGGGAAAAATAAAGCCAGAAAGTAGAATACAGCAGATATCCAACTTTTCCAAAACTCTGCCTGGTGATTCTGAATCCTTGGAATTATCAATTAACTTTTCTCCTCCTATGTAGCTAGAATATAATTCTATTTTTATGATACCCCATAATATATCTTTGTAAAGCTTAGAAACTTAATTTAATTGAAGTGAATTTGTCATTTAATAAAATAGAAGATTTTCAAGCATTCCAGAAAATTAACAGAATTAAAACAGAAAATTTGATATCCAAATACAAAATTTAGAAGCATAAAAAGGGAAATGAGAAAAAGGGAAAAAATAAGGACTTTTATAAGATCAAATTGTTTATATTCCAAAATAGAAAGATAACATATGAAATTCTTTATAAAATTATCATTTTCATAGTAGTTAGAAGAAGAATGCATAGATAGAGGATTTGGTAGTAAGTTCTTTAGGATGATATGTAAAAAAAACAACTTGGGGTTAAAAAAGAGAATTACACTAGGACATGGAAATAGAGAAATAAAATGGGATAAATTGTAATATATAAATAGGTGCAGAAGGGTGAACTATTACAGTTGAGGGGAGAATAAGGGTGGTGATGGGTAATACTTAAACCTTACTCTCATTGGAATTGGCTGGGCAAGAAAAGAACAGCCAGATTCATTGGGTATAGAATCCTATTTTACCCTATAGAGAAGTAGGGAAATAAGGAAGGGGGATGTGGAGATGGCAGTGATATAAGGGAGGGAAAGTTAGGAAGTGATTATAAGACCTCCATGAAGAAATAAGAGGGGAATAAGAAGGGAAGTGGTGGGAAGCAGTGTAATAAAAGGGAAGGCAAATGGGGGGGGGCATGATTAAAAGCAAAACACTAGTGTGGAGAGACAGTGAAAGGAGAAAGGGAAAGATTAAAAGAAGAAATGGACAAGGAGGGGAATACACGGATAGTAATCATATCTGTAAATATAATTGGGATAAACTCATCCATAAAACAGAAGCAGATAGAAGAGTAGATTAAAAACCATAACCTTTCCATACATTGTTTACAAGAAACATATTTGAGGCATATTTACACACAGAGTAAAAGAAAAAGGCTGTAGATGGAATCTAATGAATTTCAACTAAGATAAAAAAAAAGGCAGGAGTAGCAATCAAGATTTCAGAGAAAGCTAAAGCAAAAATAGATCTGATTAAAAGAGAAAAGAAAGAACTTGCTAAAATGTAGTATATACTATGAAGGAATATTGGTAGTTAGCATATATGCACCAAATGGTATAGCTTGCAGATTTTTAAAGGAGAAACTAAAAGAACTTGAGGAATAGACAATAAAACTCTACTAGTGGGGGACCTCAACCTTCCCCTACCAGTACTAGATAAATTTAACCAAAAAATAAATAAGAAAGAAGTAAAAGAAGTAAATACAATTTTATAAAAGTTAGATTTAATAAATATCTGGAGAAAATTGAATTGGGATAAAAAGGAGTATACCTTCTTTTCAATAGCACATGATACATATACAAAAATTGACCATGTTCTAGGGCATAACAACTTTATTAGCAAATGCAGAAAATCAGAAATAATAAATGCAACTGTTTTCTGATCATAATGCAAAAAAAAATCATCATTTAGGGATTCCTGGAAAGGCAAATTAAAATTAATTGGAAACTAAATAATATAATTCTTCAAAATGGATACAGATACACCAGCAATACCACTGTTGGGTTTTTATCCCAAAGAGATAATAAAGAAAAAATACGTGTACAAAAATATTTATACCCATGCTCTTTGTAGTAGAAAAATTTTGGAAAATGAGGGGGTGTCTATTGATTGGGGAATGGCTGAATAAATTGTGGTATCTGATGGTGATGTAATATTATTCCGCTCAAAGAAATAATGAACTGGAGGGATTCCATGTGAACTGGAAGGACCTCCAGGAATTGATGCAGAGCAAAATGAGTGGAACCAGGAGAACATAGTACACAGAGTCTGATACATTGTAGCACAATCGAATGTAACTGACTTCTCTACTAGTAACAATGTAGTGACCCAGGACAATTCTGAATGCTATCCACAACCATTGAAAGAACTGTGAGAGCAGAGACTCAGAAGAAAAACATATGAGTGATCACACGGCTTGGTGGGGATATGATTGGGGATTTTCACTTTAAATGATCATTCTTTTGCAAATTTGAATAATATGGAAATAGGTTTTGAACAATGATACATGTATAACCCAGTGGAATTGCTTATTGGCTCCAGGAAGGGAGGAGGAGAGGATGGAAAGAAAATGAATCATGTTAGCATGGATAAATATTATTAATGAATGAATGAATTAAAATATATAAGGTACAGCCAAAGCAGTATTTAAAGGGAAATTTATATCTTTGAGTGTCTGTAGTAATAAAATAGGGAGAAAGCAGATCAATGAATTGACCAGGCAACTAAAAAAAAAAAAGAAAAAGAACAAATTATGTATTCCCAATTAAAGGCTAAATTGGAAATCCAAAAAATAAAAAGAGAAATTACTGAAATTTAAAGTAAAAGAAGTATTGAACTAATAAGTAAGATTAGCAGCTGGTTCTATTAAAAAAAACCTAATAAAATAGGTAGAGAATTAGTTATATTGATTTAAAGAAAGAAAGAGAAGAATAAAATCATGTCACATGTGGGAGTCTGGTGATAAGTGATTGGATCTTAAGAACATTGTAGCCATGGAGAGAGACAGAGAGAGAGTCAGCCTGCTAGGGAGACTAGTGGCTAGAGAGAGAGAATGAGATAAGAAGGAAGGTCAAGAAAGATCTGTGGCCAGCATGCCTGAGAAGTATTAATTCTTGGGGGCTGTTACATGACAGCATGCCAGCTTTCCTCAGTAGGCCTCACAAAATTACAAGTATCAAAAGTGCAGATAAGTGGGGGAAGTCTGGTTACAGTCACCTCATAGCTGTTCTGCTCCAGTCTTGCACTAAATGGGGAAAACCCTGAATTTCTCTTGGTTCTTTGTGGCAGTGGAATTCACTAGCCAACATGTCAAGCAAAAAGACAAAGATGGATACCATGAAAAAGTGTCCTCAATGGGAACTTCCAATGTATTTGCTATGTTTGACCAGTCACAGATTCAGGAATTCAAGGAGGCTCTTAACATGATTAATCCGAACAGAGATGGTTTCCTTGACAAAGAAGATTTGCATGATAGGCTTGCTTCCTTAGGGAAAATACAACGGATGCATGCCTAGATGCTATGATGAATGAGGCTCCAGGTCCAATAAACTTCACCATGTTTCTTACTATGTTTGGTGAGAAGTTAAATGGAACAGATGCAGAGGATGTGATTTGAAATGCTTTTGCTCACTTTGATGAAGAAGCAACAGGAACCATTCAGGAAGATTACCTGAGAGCTACTGACAACAATGGGGAACCGATTCACAGATGACTGAAAGGAACCACAAGTCAGAGCTATCCAGAGGAAAGGAGTCCCAGAGAATATGAGAGATATGATAGTGAAGACTTTTGATAGTTAGCATATCTTAATGTTTTACAGTCTTCGTCCTAAGAATGTTATTACTTTTTTTATTAAAGCCATAATTTCATTTTGTTAACATTGCCTTACAATTGTATCTTTGTTTACAAATCACTTTTGTATATTTTGTATATACTGTTTTATCCTCATAACTGAGGATAGATTGAATAAGTATCACCAAGTAGGTTGATTGCTTGGGGGTCTTTTGCACATATTTACTGTTATTAAATGACAAACCACTTATAGTTAAATACAGAATTGATTTCATTCCTTAAAATGCTTAGAATCCAGATTGCCACTTACTAGCTGTGTGACTTGAAGGAAGTTATTTTCATCTTGGCCTCAGTTTCTTTATCTGTGAAGCAAGGAAACTGACTAGATGATTCATAAGGTCTTATATACTTTCATGTTCTAATTCTATTAATGCTTAAGAAGAAAAAAATCCTTGACTTGATGGAAAACACCTTACCTTCCTGTTAACCTTCCTCCTATCACCTTCCTCCTACAGTTGTAACTTCATTCTTGCCCTCTCTAGAACTTGATGTAAAATTTTAAGTAACTCAAGATGTAAAAATGCAGCAAAACCTGTTAATGTGAAATTTTACATTTAATTAAAAAATTAAAAAACACAGCAATTTATCTTGTAATGCTTTGTTACTGTGTTTTTTCTTTATGTCCCTTGTAAGTAATGTGTGGAAGGAGGGATGGAGTGGTGAAGGAGGGAAAGTCGATTAAAATCAAACTCTATACATTACCTGCCTATTAGCATGAGAAAAAAATGCAAAGGGTAATTTCAGAGCTATTTTGCCCAATTATTTCACAATAACTTGGATAATCTTGGCAAAATGGATGAATATTTACAAAAATATAAATTGCCTAGATTTACAAAAAAGAATATAGAATACTTAAGTAATCCCATTGCAGAAAAAGAAATTGAGTGAGTCACCCATGAAATTCTCAAGAAAAAATCCCCAAAGTCAGATGGATTCACAAGTGAATTATATCAAAAATTTAAATATATATATATGTATATATATATATATAATCCCAACAATATACAAATTATTTGATAAAATAAGCAAAGAGGAGGTCCTAACAAATTCATTTCATGATGCAAACATGGTGCTGATACCTAAGCCCAGAAGATAAAAAACTGAGAAAGAAAATTACAGACTAATTTCCTTAAGGAGCATTAATGCAAAAATCCTAAATAAAATACTAACAAAGAAACTACAGCAACATATCACAAAGATAACCAGGGGTATATATACCATCAATGTGAGGTTGGTTTCATATTAGGAAAATTATCATCATAATTGTCAATATCAATAATCACACTAAAAATCACATGACTATCTCAACAGATGCAGAAAAAGCCTTTAACAAAATACAACGCCCATTCTGATAGAGGACAAGTACTTGAACTAGTCTCCTAAAGTCCATAATGAAAAGATACTGAGGACATCCAATTTTGAGATACAGTTACTTTGTAAATTAATTGAAAGGTTGGAGTACATGAAATAAAATGAGCTAAAAAACGAGGAAGGAAACTAGAGTCCAAGGCCTGGCAATACACGAAAGTAGGAGAAAGATGAAAAGTTCAAGGTACAAGATCTAAGTATAAACCTACCTTAAAAGGAAGATATGGCAATCAAAAAACTCCTAAAGATACTATAAATGAGAAAAAATTTTGTAGAGGACAGAAAAAATGAAAAATGATCCATGGACAAAAAAACAAACAAAAACAATGCAACCAAGATTCAAAGGAAAGTTCTAAAAACTGTGGGACAAGTTATAGCAAACATTTCTGCCAAAGGTCTCCTTTCTCAAATATGTAAAGAACTGAACTAAATTAAGAAGAATGCAAGTCATTCTTTAATTAATAAATGGTCAAAAGAATAAACAGGCAGTTCTCAGATGAAGAAATTAAAACTATCTCTAGGTGAATGAAAAAAGGATTCAAATAATTAATAGTTAGATAAACAAAAATTAAAACAACTCTGAAGTATCACACCTATTAAAATAGTGATTGTGGCAAAAAAGGAAAAATGATAAATATTAGAGGTGATGTGGAAAAATTGGCACACAAATGCATAGTTGGTGGAGCTGTGAACTGATACAACTATTCTACAGTGAAGTGAGTAGAACTACATTTTCCCTCTAGAATAAATAGCATGTGCCTTTTCTAGTATATATAAAATCTATATTTAAAAAGTCATCTATCACAACTTGTTCTGCCATTCTTTTCAGTTACCAATTATGTCAATTCAAAAAGAGTTGCTAAAAATACTTTTGTCCAAATAGATCTTTTCCCCCATCATTGATTTTTTTTGGCATGTAGACCTAGTACTGTTATTCCTGAGTCAAAGACTATACACAATTTTATGGCACTTTGGACATGGTTTAAATTGGGAAATGGCAGAACAAGTTGTGATAGATTATTTCTATATATCAAGAAAGAGATTTTTTTAGACTAGAAAAGACACATACCATTTGAACCAGAGGGAAAAAAGTAGTTTTACTAAGTTAATTTTGTATCACTTAATACAAAATTGCCTAGATTTTTAATTGCCATATTCATCATTTCATA